>NW_010142554.1:0-8909 GCF_000699245.1 Pterocles gutturalis | reverse complement strand
TCTAACATTCTGTGATTCTGTGATAACCTCTACTTCACAGCATTTCTCACAGATGTGTGATGATCTAGAAGTCCCTTTTTCTATTACTAGTTAAAATGTTAATTCAGAATGCTTCAAATAAGCTGCTTGTGTGAAACCAACATTAGAGTGCAAAATCATCAAGCAAGAAATGGAATCCTGTAGATCGTGCAATGGTTATGCACATGGTATCCAGCTTATCTAATAGATGTGGTTGGTTTATTTTTCTTAAACTATCAAAATCACAGAGCTTGAAACATGGTAGAAAGGCATCTCATTAGAATTCCATTTCAAAAGTAAAATCATGTAGGAGATTTTTTCTGACAGCAGTCACACCTATAGTGACCCTTCAGTCTGAGTGCTAGTGTCCCCAGTCCTACGGACAGCAGCTTGTAGTACTAGTAGTCACAACACTGCATTTCCAACAGCTCAAGCATAAAATGATTGCACTCTGATTTCTGTCTCCCAATGGAGAGGATGACTCATCCTGGAATTGAATGCCTTTGCCTTGCGCCAATTAATAACAGCAATTTGCATTGGGAATTTGAAATGCAGGCTAGCTCAACTGACAGATTCTATTATGGCTAGTGGTATCAGCGAAGTATCAGATATAATTGAGATACCAACTTTGTAATAAGCTTTGTTGGCTGCCAAATGGAAGAATACAAGCCATTATTTACCTCTTCTAAATAATGAGTTTTGCTAACATGAATTTTGAAAATAGTTATTGCTATTTCTGTAAATCTCAAAACTGATGTACTATGAAGTACTTTAGGCTGATTTTCCAAAATTCAAGGCATCTTTAACAATCCAAGTCTCATGCATTTACATGTGTGATAGAAGCAGCCAAAAACTACAGATATAATATTGATGCAGGCTACCGATTTGATTCTAAAAGGTTGATGCCAGCACCCTTCCCCCAGTACTGTCCTTTTCCAGACTAACGGGCTGTAGTATCCACAGAAATAAACAGCTTCAAATCTCAGTTGTCTCATCTGGGTAAGTGGTGATGCTAGAAACCAAGCCTAAAAGGTCTATTGCTAGTCTAACATATACAGCTGATCCGTTATGTAAAATCTGAGTAGTTCAGTTCATGTATCTAGCTTCTACTCAGTAGGTAACTTGTTTGGTCCATACAAGGACTTTTGCATGTTTTACATGGGATGTGGACTACTGAACTGTGCTGTTGCATAACGTGCATTCCTTCCTGCGTATTACTGAGCTGCTCAAGCAATATGCCAGCATATTTCTATGTTTGAAGGTCAGTAAACATTATGCATTAACTCTAACCACCTATATAAATACAAGTTTATTAACTTCTGTTTGATCTTAAACACAAGGTTCAGTGGGCATCTACACCACAAAATCAACTTTGAGAAGCTGGGTATCATTGCATCTCCATCCCCTTCTGGAGTAAGGTGCAGTGCTGGAGCAGTTTCTGCCAGTCAGCTTTGGCTGCTGCAGTCCTGCCCTGTTTCTTGGCTGCATGTTGTCTCCCCTGGCCCTGGTGACAACACTGGTGTTTGTGTAACTATATGGTAAGCTGGTTTGGGCAGCTGATCTAGCTGAGAACAAACCGTTTTCCTTCCTCAAGTGATGGGTTTCCTGCTGTTTTTTTTGGGTTAACTGTGTTCAGTGTTAGTGGAGGGAAGGAGCAGAAAAGCAGAGCGAGACTGCAGCAACTTGGATTTCTTCCAAGAAACTGCTGCTATTGAAAGCAGCAGCTCCTCTGTTCACTCTTCTCTGAATTTATAGAAATGGAAATGATCAAATTGCTTCAAATTCTTAAAAGGTAACATGTCTAAACCACAAAAAAATTAAATAACTAGAATATTCTTCCCACTAACAGTGGCTTTCATTTGCTCTTAAGATTTGTTGGATTTAACTCACCCAGAGCAGTATGTTAGTGGATCTGCTGAACAGTTTCCAGGACAGACTGTGATGCTGGATAGCCCTTCTTGGAGCATTTTGGAAGGCTTGAGACAGTGTTTCAAGAACTTTTTTTTTTTTTTTTAATCTAGTCTTGATTTTTGCCTTGGTGTCTTACCTACAAACCTTACATCTATGTAGAACAACTTGAGATGGTGGTGGGTGTTTGATGCTCCTATAATTTTCCTTTTTTTTATCCTTTGAAACCAGAGAAATGGAAAAGCTTTTATTAACCTTTGTATTTATTTATAAGTTCATTATGTAATTTCTGTCAGAGGAAAAACAAAATTTGATTAAATGGGAAGCATTTTTGCCCCATTTCTGTATTTCACAGATGTCCAGGATCTTTGGTGATTGAGCTAGAACCTCTCAGTCACTTGGTTCAGTATTACTAGATGAGCTGCAACCTGTGAAGTTGTAAAAAAAAAGGTGTTTTTGGTTGTTTTGTTTTTTTTTTTTTTTTTTTTTTTTCCCCTGCAGAGCAAAAGCAGTAACTCACTCCTCTTCCCTAAAGCTGTGACCTCCGAGAGATATTAGACTTGGTTCAGCTGCTTCTCACATGAGTCAACAAATCATTTGAAAAAATCAAACAAACAAAAACAAAGCGAAGTAAACACAGTTCAGCATTTAGCATACATCACAGAAATGCTGCTGCTTCTAATCAAGGCTCTAGCCGTAATGATTAGAACTCAAATGAGAGGGCACTTAATTTTGCTTTGTTTCTGTTGCTTCTCCCCAAACGGTGTTGTGAACTTCACTAGAATAATTCTTTCCCCTATATAATGGGTAAGTATTTTTCTCTGAAGCCCTTTCTCAGCAGCTGGTCTCACTGTTTTCACAAAGCATTTCTTTCTCCAGTTCTCCAGCAATGGAAAAGCACAGAGCCCAGGAAACAAGAATTCAAGTTCCCCTGTGGGTTGTTACTGAGAAATAAAATGAAGATTAAAATAGCTAAGGTAAAACTGAAGCTAATACTGTTTTTATCAGACAAATCAAAAGAAGGCCCCTTTAGTCTGGAATACAAACATTTGTAAAAAAGTTAAATACAGATTTGAAAAGTCTGTTTGGTTTAACTTTCCTGAGTATGGTCCTGTAGTTAAGCTCAACATCTAAAGAATCTTGTCTAGACCTGTGTTCAGTTTCTTCTCTGAGCCCTTTATTAAAAACGAAACAGACCATGACTAATCTATCCATGTCAAAGATGCAACTGAACTGAAAACTGATCCCTTAAAAGAGGAAAAAAGAAACAAATAAACAAACCATGGAATAGTATTTTTACAGCATCTTAATGCTTCCCTGAAAATTACTGCAATGTTTAAGAAGTTTAATGGAGAAAACTTTGATTCAGTTCTTATTTGAATTTACAGCATCTGATTAAGAGGAAAAAAATAATCTCAGAGACTTAGTAACTTCTCCATTTCTAAAGATGTGATTAGGGTGTCTGTAGAAATGGCTATTCTATGTGTTAAGTACGGTTATGAGTAATTTTACAAGTGAGGCAGAAGTTCCTTGAAGTAAATAAATTTTGAAGATAAGTGGTACCATAGTGTCCTCTTGTGGTCTTTTAATGTCTAAGCTGTGACATGTTTTCTAGAACAACAGCAACATTTTCAGCTGCAGTTAGCCCATGAGCTCCTGTATCCATCTAAAGTGCCCTTTCCTTGCTGTACCCATGAGCTCCTGTATCCATCTAAAGTGCCCTTTCCTTGCTGTACCCATGAGCTCCTGTATCCATCTAATGTGCCCTTTCCTTGCTGTACTTTACTCCTGGAAATGGCACGTGGAGGATTGCACGTTACATCCCCCACAAGCACATACTATTCTGTCCCCAGTTCTTTACATGTGGATGTACATATTGTGGTCCTCTCCAAAGGACCTCTTTCAGCAGCCTCTTATCTTTGTCACAGATGAAATAGATCCTGATCTTTTTTAGTGAGAAACCTCTGCAGCTAGGTTGCCAATTTCCGCCCTGCTTTGTCCACAAGACTGGTGTGATCCTCAGATGTGGTTTTAATGTGCTGAAAACAGAAGTTCACTATGGTGAAATGCTGGCCATGAACTTGCAGAATTTCTGACAAGCCTCATGTCCAGGGAAGTTCCCAGGCAGTGGCAATTCTTGTTTTATTATTTTTTTCTGATGGTCAGCTTTGGGCTATTTTTCACCTGGATTCCACTCTAGTAGAAAAAAAATCTTTCAAAACAATAGTTACAGATCCACTGCTGTGCATATCCCAGCCTTTCTCTTTGCACAGTTAAGTATCTGTATTTATGCTTTTAAAAAACATGTTGACTTTAAAAATTGCAAGTATTTAATTCTTCCAGTTATCAGGGCTTTGTGCCTAATTGTATGGGAGATAGGTGAGCAGGGTTTCAGTTTCCCAGAGGTTTTTTACTATGTTAGATCTGTGCTGTCTATGACTCTATTTCTGTTCTAACTGGAATATATTTTTTTCTTCTGGGCCACTACCCTGTTATTAACTCGATGATCCAGGATATCTCAGAAATACTTTTCATGTCATATGGTTTAGAAATTTCTCATGGTTTCAAGCACAAGTTCATAGATTGTCCCGTTGACAAAAAGAGAAGCATTATACTGGTCTGTATTAACAGCGATGCAATAGGATTATTATCTAAAACATCAGAATGCAGGTATTCAAGGACTTTTAATGTATTTTGGATAAACACAGTCGTGGATGTTATCTCGCGGGCTTCTAGGCCAGTGCATTCTGTGCATATACCTCTAAGCAGGCCACGTATTCTGCCTGGGGGTATAAACATTACAGTCGGCAATGACAGAAATAACCCGTCAGGTTAATCCACCAACGAGGCATTTCAAAGCTTTGTTTACAGAAAGTTAACTTGAAGTTTCTACAAAGCTTTCTGAGGTATCATGTTATTATAAAGCACTCCAAACAATGTTAGGGGCAACACAATTCTCCAGATGAATTTTAAAAAAATCTGAATTGTAAATTTATCACATTTTTTTAAGGATGGTACTTTTTGCTTGGCCTTGAATTTCCTAGTTAGAAAAAATAAAGCAGTTTACTTAAAATTAGGCATCTCCCCATGAAATTCAGGAAGAAGGGAAGATAAGAAAAGCTGTCCTCAAACAAAGTTTCAGATGCTGCATCCTTCTATCCTTAAACAAATGGCAAATAATTTTCATTGAGAAGTTGAAATTATATTAATTTTTGTTGTTTGACTGATGTTAACATCATACATTGTAAGTCCATAAGCTAACAATAATCCAAAGCTCATTTACAATGGCCTTCCAACACGTGTACTACATCCCTGTGTGAGGGTTGAGGCAGGCTGTTCCCCTGCTATACCCTTACAAGTGGTCACCAATGCTGCTATTAATTGTACGTTCACTTTCTCCTAGGATGACTGTATGAGCACATCATGAGAACCTGTGAATTGCTGTCTGTCAGGGAAGGATGGAACACCTCACACGTGTAAGTCAGGTCTGTTTCTGTAGCAGCTGATGCGCTGTGCAGTCACTATCTCATGCTGGGCTGTAAAAGCCAAGCTCCTTTTTTTAATGCTCGAGTGGTGTCACCTGTAATAAGAAGTGTTCAAGGCACACTTGACCTTGCTTGCCAGCCCTGAGGATTTATATCAGGCTCTCCAGCAGTTTAGCAAACCACCCTTCCAGAAGACTCAGAGTTTCTCATACAACCTTTTTCTTTGAGTCGAATGGTGTAATTGTTTGCTGTGGAAGTGCACTGACCTTTCAGATGCAAGCTTAAACCTACTTACAGCAGTTCACAAAAACCCAGTGGCTTACTAAATAAGAACCGAACTGTGTCTTTGCTTATATGATTTGTAGTTCATAAACAAACAACTTAAAAAGCAGTTCCTGATGGTGTACCAGAGATTATGGATTTGCTGATCTTTAGGCTGCTGATTTCACTGATGCTGTTAATGTATACTAGAGTACTGAAAATTCAGGCCTTTTCTCATCTAAAAAGCCTTGATTCTGCTAAACTGGTCTCAGTGTTTTTCACAGTGAAACCACCAGACTTTTTCTCAGAAGTGCAGTTTTTCTCTGTAGAGGGTGGAGTGTGTGGTGTGTAGAGAGAAGGGGGTAAAAAAAGGAAATTACTATTATTCTCTCTGCTCTTTCTTTTGTTTTCACTGACCAGTCTGTACCTATATGAAAGTATAATCCCAAATTCCATTTAGCTTTGTCGAAAACAGGTAATTTTCATCCCCATTATGTAATGAGAGATAGCAATGTTGTCTCAGGTAAATGCTGTATGTAGTGTTGTAGATTATCTAGTTTCATTCCAGCCTCATATTCACATCAGACAACTTTAAGCTTATTATGGCCACTCATACCATTCAGAAGTAACAATCGGTATTCATACTCATAAAAAAAAAAAAAAAGTCAGGTTAAAATTTCAGTTGTTTAGCATCTGGTTTGTAAGAGAACAACGTTGATATGGGTAGATAATTTCTTATCTTTAAGTACAGGCTGTCTACAAGTCAGTAAAGAACCATTGTCTTTAGACAAAAGAAACATTTTTGCTTCAATAAGCTTGAATAGTTTCCTAGGGCTAAATTCTCTCCTAAGACATTTGGATATAGTTTCCATTCTAGAGAGGGCAGTTGCTGGTATATGTGCATAATCTTAATTTAATTTCTTTTTTCCCCTCATGGGGTACAATTTCAGTGCGATTAATTTCATTATATTAAAACATTTTGTGGTGGCCTAGATGCATTTTTTGGTGCCTGAAGAAAGCCCTTTGCCAGACCTGCTTTCAAAAGCAAGACGAGAAGGAAGTGCCTAGTTTAATTCTTCCTGAATAGGGATAACTCCAAAACCATGAACTCCTGAGACTTATTTCCTATAATCCCTGTCTCATTTTTCTAGAATAGCCTGCTTAAAAGTGATGCTTTCACTCAAAAGCTTTATAAAATGGAAAACAGGAAAGAAGACTTAACAGAAGACCAAGCATGATGGTGAGTTTTCATCTTACCCTTTTCTACATAAAATTCTTTGCCCCCTATCAATTCATACTTAATTTTCCTTGGTGGACTCTAGCTCATTAGGTCACACTTATTATGAACAGTAATGAAACACAATCTCACCAAAGAGAGTTAAACAGAAAACGCTATTTTTTGTCCAGTTGGCCACTTTCCTCTAGGGGGGAAAAAAACTGCTGGAGATAAGACAGTGGACTAATAGGTGTACCAGGATGTTTCCAGTCAGTCTGTCAGAACTAATGCTTCTAAAATTAACATAAATGCTTTCTAAATTATCAAAATTGGCTTAGCTTGCCCACAGAAATTGCTGGTAAAACTTTACAGAGCCCAGTGGGATCGTATTAACAAATGTGCTCATTTTAGGGTTACTGGAAAAAAAAAAAAATCCCAACCTAGGTCTTCAAGATATCATGAGTTTTGCATAGAGGAAAATCTGTCTTTTTTTAATCTCCTCCAAAGCTGATGAGGCTGTTCTTGAGATACACATGGGCACATGAAAATCATTGTTGCTTTCCTTAACAGAGCAAACAGACAAAAGTAAATGTAGGTCATATGAAAGCACAGGAGTCTTAGAAGTCTCTCCACCTGTCTGATCAATACTAAGAGGTGTAATTGCTCTGGCTTTCCCCAGAGGTGGTCTACCAGCAAGTTTGTGTTAAGTGAACTGAGAGACCCTGTACCCCCTTGGCAGCAGTTGCTCCAGAGCATGGATCCTTCTTGTTTATTTCAAAACCCAACTAATTAAAAGTAGACTTATTACTTGGGTCTCGTGAACAAAGCGTTCTCCCTCTTGTTTGTCTCTCTTCTGCTCATTACACATTTTTCTTTCTCCCAGTGACCTGGGGGTTGCTTTGTCAAAAGGCAGGACAAATTCAGAAAGCTATACATAAGGTTCTTCTGAGCACAGGATGTATCAAAACAGTCCTATCCTCTTCCTCTGCTCTAAGGTTTATATCCTTCCATAGACTCCTATGCAATCAGAAGACAAACCTTACATCAATATTGGATTGACTTGTCAGTGTACAGATTTCTTGATTAAGGCGTATTTTAGTCAAAAATCTACAGAACTAGTTTGAGTTGGTATTCCATAGTAGAATGCACAAACTCTTCTCTAGAGCTTTTTTTCTGACATTTATATAACACATATAAAAGGGATCCTCTTCTTTGCAAGGCTAGCTTTCAAACACAGACAATAAATCACATTATGAACAATTAATTCATGTTTAAACTCCCTGTGAAGGCTACTGTATACGAAATGAAGGCCAAGATAGCCATTGCTGGCGCCACCTTTTTCAAATGTGAAGGCAAAATTGAATTTTGCTCCCTTGGGGACAAGAGGTTGAGAGGCAGGCGTGCCCTGAGCTTTATGGACCCTGCCGCCACTGAGGCGTCCATGCTGTCTGCTGGGAGGGGTGGCACACCCCACTGCCTCCCTTAGTGGGACAAAACAATGGTGCAACCCCAGCTCCCAGGCCCCTGCCTGAGCAGTGGGGCCACAGTTCATCCGCCCGGGCAGTCTGCTGCCTTAGCAACTGTCTGCTTTGCATAGGGCTAGAAATACCCTTGGCTCCAGCAGCATTCAAATGTCCCCAGAGCAGCATTTTACCCTGCGAAGCCCCATGTCCTTTGTGCAGCCATGTTTGCTGTCTCCCTTGGGCTCGCTCTGTTATTTCTGAGGGTTTCACGCCACCACAGCTGAGCAAGCCCAAGGGAAACCACCCCATTGCCACCCCACGCCCAGGAAGCGGGGACAGTTGCCGCATCTGAAGCTAAGGGTAAACTGAACAAAAATAACCCTGCTCTAGGGGTGACAGGGTGCCTTTCATCAGCTGGTTGCTGATCAGCGGAAGGCCAGGGTTTCACACTCTGCTGCGAACCGTGACAGTTTCTAACGGGCGCGTTCCGCTCCTCCAGAGCCCAGCACGGCTCCCGGTTCCTCTGTTGCTGGGTCACCCGATGACGTCCTCCCCACA
>NW_010142553.1:9337-68174 GCF_000699245.1 Pterocles gutturalis | reverse complement strand
ACACTGCCAGCTCATGTTCAGTTTTTCATATACTGACACCCCCGAGTCCTTCTCCTCAGGGCTGCTCTCAAGCCATTCTCCGCCCAGCCTGTATTTGTGCTTCAGATTGCCTCAACCCGTGTGCAGGACCTTGCACTTGGCTTTGTTGAACTTCATGAGGTTTGCATGGGCCCACCTCTCCAGCCTGTCCAAGTCTCTCTGGTTGGCATCCCTTCCCTCTAGCATGTCAACTGCACCACACAGCTTGGTGTCATTGGCAAACTTGCTCAGGGTGCACTTGATCCCACTGTCCATGTCACCGACAAAGATGTTAAATAGCACCAGTCCCAGTAGCAATCCCTGAGGAACGCCACTCATCACCGGTCTCCATTTGGACATTGAGCTGTTGACCACAACTCTCTGAGCTGTGGTCCATCCAGCCAATCACTTATCCAGTGGGTGGTCCATCCATCAAATCCATATTTTTCCAATTTGGCCACCAGGATGTCATGCGGGACAATGTCAATCGCTTTGCAGAAGTCCGGGTAGATGACATCAGTTGCTCTTCCTTTGTCCACTGATGTTGTAACTCCATCATAAAAGGCCACCAGGTTTGACAGGCACAATTTGCCCTTGGTGAAGCCATGCTGGTTAGCAGTCACCTCTCCTTCATTTTCCATGTGCCTTTTCCTTTGAGGGCAGTTTGATGCTTTAGTTAAGCTCATGTGATTTTACTTCTGTGTATTTTTCTCTGTAATTAACTGTAGTACAGTTACTTTTAGCAAGTTTTTTACACAGAGAAATGTTAATATCTAAATGTGGGGAAAAACAGTTTTTCTCTTTGAAATTCAGTTGAGGTGTCTCAGTTTTATTTTTTTACAGTATACCAAGAAGCCATGTTTTTAGGAATATGTAGTCTTATGGTTCTACAGGATCTGTTTTTTATTTTTTTTATTCATTAACTGAATTACAAGTTCTGTGGGGGAAGATGTAGTTATTTACTGAGTTTGTGTCACAAGTCACATCTGTAAGGTGTTTAGACACGGAGAGTGGAGCAGATGCAGTAACAGGTATTATTTTGAGAACATGACATGGAGAACCACCATTTGCTCTGCTGTAGCAAAGGAAGGAAATTTGATGGCAGCTTTCCTCCGTCGTTCTCCTTGTAGTACAGTGCATTTGATGGAAACCTGAAAATGTACTAGCTCAGGCCCAATGTTTATTGATTCCCTTTAATGTAATAACTTGGTAATGCTCAACATTAAGGATATCTCTGGCAAACAAGTACTTAGAATTTAGCATAAAATCTTTTGTTAGAACTGAATTCTCAAATGCAGTGGTAAGTACTGCTTCCCTTCCCCCCTTTCCCCCCGGCATTTGAATACTGCTTTCTGTTTTCTCCTCAGTTTTGAAATCTGATTGTTACTGCAGGGATAAACGCACTACAGGCCGGTGTAATACAGGCTGACACCAGAATAATTAACATAGCACAAAGGATAATGTACAGATTTCTTCAGTTACCGTTGAATCTATTAAAAGCTACTTTTCTTCTATTACTTTTCACAGTTTCATAAACACTATTCAATTGCTTATAATTGTAGGAAAATCAAAGGGGAAACCACAGAATCAATACTTTAGAAACAAAAGGCATTTAAAAACCACTGAGTTTGGATGATCCTGAAGAGAAGTAAAAGTCACTTCTACACATTCATGAGGTTTTACAGAAATTAATATCAGAGTGATGAAAAGTGCCCATACTTATTAATCTCTTTTCAAAAATTTGCAGGGCAGCCTGTCAGCATATCATATCATTTGAGAACATGGTTAGAGGGAGAAGATGCTCCACGTCCAAGGCCATCAACAGTTGCTCTTCCATGGGTGCCAGACAGATGCTGCTCTGGTAGGATGCATCAGACAATCATATTTAGAGCTCTGTCAAGTCCATGATAGCTAGGAAGAATGGATAGGGTTTGGGTTTTTTTCTTCTCTTTCTAAGGGATGTACATTCCATTTTATTTCTTGATTAAAGAACTGTCACCCCAACTATTGTCAGTATGAAGAGTTTAACTTTGCTATAGACTTCTGGACCATATTGGAGGTTCCAGGACTGGAGGGTCATCTGGATTGTTTTGTTTTGGGTTGTTTTTTTTTTTTTTCTTTTAAAAAAAGCAATTCTTAGCAATCTGCTGAAATTTATTAGAGTTCTTGTGATAACAAGGCCATTGGCTGCTGCTCTGGGTGCCATGGAAACAGACATTACTGCAAACAGGGGAGGCTGCTTTCAACTCATTCCTATTTCAGAAAAACAAAAAAAGAAAAGCAAATAGGCTTTTGTGGATGATACGTTTAAAGGACTTTGCCCTTGTCTCTTAGCAATGCATGTGGCCATCACCCTGGCAGAGGGAATGAGAGGTGTCACAGGACTGATTGGCATATGCAAGAGGTGTAATGCTGGCAGTACTCTCCTGGAGACTTTTTGAGCTTCTGGGCTCTTAATTTTGAGAGAGTCAAGTGTCACGTAGTAGAGGGTATTTTTAAATTAAGTGCTGCTCTCATCAGAGAATGCTTTTGTAGTTGAAACGTTGCCCTGGAGTTCTGGAAATCTGACTTAAATGCCTCATTTAGCAGAGAGTTGTACCAAGGCTGCTCAGCTTGGTTTTTCACCCAGCCCAGCTTCCCCAAGCTGCCGGTGCCACAGCATGTCTGTGGCTTGCAGGGCATGTTGCTCTGGTGGCAAGTGACCTGTGTCGTGCAGAGGTTACTGCTTCCAGCCTTCAAACATCCTCTGTGGCTACTCCTCCAGGGTTGCTTACAGCATGTGCAAACGGGGATATTTGAAATATGTTTCAAAGTGATACTGTAAATACTGGCCGATGCCTCTGAAATGCTTTCAGACTCATGAAGGAAAAGCATAATAGCTATAAAATGCAAGCATCATTGCTAATAATAAATGGTCAAATATGAAATCAAACATGCTTAGAGAGGGATTTAGTACCTATTCATGCTTCTCTACTAGTGGCAGACATTTGTGTATTCTCTTACCATTCACACTGTATGAACAAACTGAAAAGGTTAATACATCTTGTGGAATGTGGTCCTATTTCATAGCCTGTTTCACAACGCTGGCACATACAAAACTATACCTATTAGCAGTAGAGAATAATGTAGACATTGCGTGGTTCATACATCCTTCACCTTCTCCACTGAAATTTTCAGCTGTGGAGAACCTTATTAAATGATACGGCTGGTTATGCAGCCTAGCTAGTACAGACTGAAAGGCAAGGGAGATTTCTCTAATTCTGCCTTGGTACTTTCTCCATGATGCAGTTTGAACTGCAGTTTGGGCTTCCTGGATCCACATATCTTGGGCCAAAACAGTCGATTCCTAATGATCTTCTATAGGAGATGAGGAGGCAGGAGAGCATTTCAGTAGGCACTGATGAGTTGTGCTCCTGCAGAACTGATCATTTTAACAATGCTAGGATGTAACAACCCTGAGCACAGGGTTGGTAGTGCGCCATAAGATCTGGATGGAAGTTGTTTGCACTATGATTATTATTATTTCTTACTCTAAAACAGATAAAATGCACTGAGAACCTTCCAGAGAACTTCTTCTGAGTCCCGGTTGTGTGTGCTCTAGCTGATTTCTTGGCTCATGTAGCCAGGCTTATCCAGAAGGCCAGGATGCCTGTCACCCTAAAGGGGAAGGTTCAGAAAAACACTGACATCACCATGAATTCTAGCACTTGTTTCTGTACTCATCCCAAATTTTAGGTCTTCTTATGTGTTTCAGTGCTAGCCCCCTCTCCCTATTAGTAAAACATCATAACGAGTAATTTCTCACTCCAAAAATAATTGATGGGTATCAGCATAATGGTTTTATCATTTGAAGCACGGTAAATGTGTTGTGCAGCAACAGTTTTCAGAGAGCATTTGTTAGAATTGTTGTCATAGAGATCTTGTGATTGCTGCAATAAATGTATAAGAATCCATGAAACAATTTAAGTGGTAAGCTTTATACCTCAAATGTAACAGCTGGAGATTTCCATTTTAAGTTTCCTCAGCTTTCTTTGCTGGGTAGGAGGTGAGGGCTTTCCCTCAAAACTCAGAGAATGAAATTAGAGAGATTAATGTTAGATTTTTGTAAGACTTTACATGATAACAGTAATCTTAAAATACTGTGGAGTTGATAATGATCACATATTTGTATAAGATCTCTGAAAAGTTCCATATTTCTCTCTGAACTGCACATGTATTGTTTGTTCCTCATGTTATTCAGTAATACAGTAATTTGTTTTGCTTAAGCGGATGTTTTTCCAATTTCTTTACATTCGACTCATACTGTTTCTGTGCTTACGTGAAGATGAAGCCAAGGAGACAGATAGTGTGGACCCACGCATCCTTGCACTCCATGCTTTATCCATTTATTTCTATTTTCTGTGACTTTTCAAGGTATATTGGAAAAAATGTAAATAAATTGGCACATAGAACTGTATTACAAACCTTGAAGAAAACCTAAATAACACTGTCAGGTAATAGAAAAAATATTTTTAAAGCTATTACATGTCTGTCAAGATGCATGCTGTAGAGTCTTCAGCTGATTAGCAGTTCTCTGGCCTGGTGGAAATCAATTGCACAGAAAACCTTGAAAGCAAATCATTGGAGGTAACATGAAAAACCTTATCATTTTTATAATATGGAGGAAGTTTCTGGAGCACATTTATTTACTGATAACTCCCAAGGTTGGTTGCTTAATTATGTATTAGCCCTGCCAAGTCTGGATGATTATAGGAATAAAGCTGTGGGTTAACTGTGTTGTAATGGGAGACTGACTTTGGTTTTCTATCAAATGCAATGCTTCCTTATTCAAACAATTAAGGTAGGAAGCAACCTGTCATACTTCGCTTAAACGTGTGCTTGCTACCTAGTAAATAGAGTGCTAAAATACCTCTGGGGTAGAAGGAAAAGCTGTGATCACTTCTCTGTAGCTCCAAAGGCTAAGAAGGGAAAAAAAATCCCTTCAGTGAGTAAGCTGTTTGCTGTAACATCCATTTGACATGGTATTTTTCAGAAGTTAGGCATTTATTATATGCTCTGTTAACTACACGTGTAACACAGATGGACAGACAAATAGAGATAGCCTCTTGTCAGCCTTAACTGGAAGGTAACACAGCTCACCATGAGATTTGTCCCATGACAGGAATCTGAAAACTGATTGCCACAACGATGTCTGTCCCAGCATCCCTGTAAGTATGGGGTAGCCCCTTCATGGATGCAGTGTTGCAGCTGGGAACTGAAGCTCGTGCACACTATGTGTGGGCCTTTCATACTTTGTGGATCACTGAGAAAAAAAATAAATCACATGCTCTTGCAGTAGGTTGCAGAGCACTCTGCTGTCTGACACAAACAGTTTGTATCAATTTTAAATTTAGGGTTGCACGTGGCGATTCAGGGAGGCAATAAATGAGGGGAGGCTGATAAAGCAGAGGATGCTTATTTCTTGTAAACACACAAATAGCAAATTCAGTCAGCTAAATCATGCCTGTCTGAGGGGGGAGAGAGCAGGGATGGATGACAGGGCACCTGTGGAAACTGGTTTGTTCCTGTCTCATGGACAGCATCTGTTGGTATGGTGTGAATATTGTAGGATGCAGCTGTAGCTACACAACTTATTGCTACCCATCTCTTTGTGTTCGAAAGGGGCAACATCTTCACTTGGGTGTAACTAAATATTGAGTTTCATCTACTATATTATGTGAATATGAAATAAAGAAACTCCTAGTTTTGTGGTTAGGAGATGTTTTGTTACAAGCAGTTTGAGGGAGTGATTTCCTTTGTTCTTTCTTGTTTATGTCTTTTCACTAGCAGGGAGTGAGGTCGTGGTAACAGGATAGCCAGGAAGGAAGGAGCAGTGAATCCACAGCTCATTTCCATAGGAAATAAGAATTGTCCTATAAAGGTTTGGCAGGGAAAACTGCTTTTCTCTCAGTTTCTTAGTGAGAAGACAGCAATGGGGGAAATGACACAGGGTTGTCCTGCTGTACATTACGATGCTATCATCCAAGAGATGCAGTCAGGCTCTGCTTTGGGGATTTATGTTGCCATGTGAAGTGTTTGCTAGATCTGTTCCAATTTACTCCTTGTGCCCTGAGCTGTGTTACTCAACTGTGGGCTCTTAAGACAAAGCACAAGAAATACTAACTTCAGCATATGCACTCAGGGCGAACTCTTGTGAAAGGAGGAAGAGCAGAAGCAGCTGCAGCTCAGCCCTTGCCCAAATGCTGCAGATAATGGGTTCTGGGTTAGTGTGGTTCCCCTGCATCAATATGCTTTCTTATAAAATGCTGTTCAACTGCAGAATATTTTAGGAGACTAACCAAATGGCATGATAAAAGCAAAAACTCGGGTGTCTGCACACGCACCTGGCCATAAGTTTAATCACAGCAGAGAAAAGGTTGGGGGTTTTAAATTTATAAATAGTTGCCTTTTTTCTTCTCTCTCTCTCTTTTTTTTTTTTTTCTTTCTTTCTGGCTTTTCTCGCATCCGAAGGTCTTGGTTTGAAAGTGATTTGTTTTACTTGGCATGAAGGCTTTCTGGATATTTGATATCTTGGCATTTTTATGATATTCTGGAACTCCATTAAATTGTTACATTTTATTCCAAGTGTGCAGCTGCACAAAGAAGCAAAATAGTTGCCTTTCTCATTTGAAATATTTTCCCCCTAACTCGCATCACAGCATGTTAACCTTCAAGTAATCTCATTAAAGTTTGACTTAACTTCTCCAGGTAGCATGTCATCGTCTCCTTTGAAAATTTTAGCCACGTTGAATGACTTGGTGACCCAGTTGAATCACTTCATTATATTTTTCAGTTTAAATTGACAGTGTTTCAGTTGCAAACTGTGGTGTAACAAGACCATACAAATGAGTGCAAGCTTTCAAAAATGGCATAATCAGCAAGATTCAAAAAAATCCCCATCATGGGTATTGTTTTTTTTTTTCCCTTCCTTGTTTTTCATTAGGATTTGGCCAAATTCTAAGAAAAAGATCTGAAAGGAAAATTCAGTTCCTTCAAAACTCTTAAGGTTTGATATATGTGTTAACAAATCCTTTGCCTTAAGGTTCATGTCCAAAAAAGGACACTTTGGATCCAGTCACACCCATGGTAGCTTTTTTTGAGGAGCACACCTGGCCAGCAGGTTGCTGATCAGTGCCATCCTGCTCATCTCCTCTGATGCTAGTCTCCCACATGGCAAAGATGACAACAAGCAGAGGGCTGGCAAATGAGCGAGAGGGAGCCTAGTCCTACAGCCCACATGTTTGGACAGCTGCTGAGATGGAAGAGCTTGAGTTTTGTTCCGCATTCTCACAGCTATTTTGGTTTTTCTTCTCTGATGAATGGTTAACACAAAAAAGCATAACTAGGCTCCACGCCTGCCAATTATTTAAAAATAAAATAGCAGTTAAAGGGGGAGAAAAGAAAAAGAACATGAGAAACCTTTGACATGTTAGCATTCTTTACTGCTGGGAGACAATTAACCAAAGCGAACGGGTGCTGTGGGAAGCCAGCTAGCCATCTTTCAAAATGGCAATCACTGTAACACATTGCAGATGTCATTGCTTTCTTCATTTGGGGTGTTTCATTTATTTCAATTTATGGACTCAGTTGAGCTGAGGAAGTATTTGCTTATTTCTTTTTTTTTTTTTTACATTTCTACTGTATTTTTAGTTTCTGATACTTTTCTCATCATTAATATTTCTTACTGCGATATCTCTTCCGTTACAAAGGTCATTCTTTATTGGTTTACACGAATAGTGATGCATCATCTATCTTTCTAGGACAGTGTGAGGTACTCAGCTATACCTGTCTGCCTTACTAAACTTTGTTTTGCCATCTGTCTTGTTCCCATGTGTAAGCTCTAATTAACACCTGTGGTAATTGATAATGCTGTGAGATCTCTTCTATTATCTATTATTGGTTTCAGTAGGGATAAATCATCACATGGAACACTAGGGGAATTGTAGTACCTAATGATGAGTAACATAAAAAATGTACTTACAGTTTTTAAATATTCATAAAATAGATGGCAGGAGCCAATAATTTTTAATAGAAGATTTTTTTTTTTTTTATGGCAAATGAAACTGATGTTTTACTGCGTCTTTGTAGAGGACTAACAGGGCACTGTGTAGCTGGGGATCCTACACATACAGGAGACTTTAAGTGAGCAGTTCCTGGTAACTGCCTTGAAGAAATAGGTGATTTTTTTTTTTTTTTTTAGTTTCATAGTTTGCAGCTTTTGATAATGGTGTTTAGCCTTTTGAAATTGTCAGTTTTAAGTGTATTGGGTCTGTACAAAGCTGCAGATTAAAGGTTGAATGCAGTTACTCTCCATGGATAATCTGTGTTAGAGCAAAAAAACATGGTCGTCATAGAGCATGGTTTCTGCAACAAACTCTTTGAATGATCATAAGAAGGGGTATTTCTGGTTGAGAAATCTGATTGATTTCTCCTTTCTTCAAAAATAACTAATTTTGATGATTGAACACAAGTTTTCTTTTAGGCCCCAAAAGAGAGACAGGAGGGGAAGAAAGAAGAAAAAAAAAAAAAAAAAAAAAGCAGTTCCACACTGGCACCAAAATCCATGCCTTGTGTGTGTAACATTCCTGGATGTTAGACTATTGATATCACTGTTGTAAGAGATGTGCCCCAGAATTTGTAAAGAAATTACAAATTACCCAGCATTTGAATGAAAGAGCAGATTCTCCTCCGCAGATGTTTCTTTGTGATCAGTAGTATTCAAAACCATGTTGTTTCCTTTGTTATTCCAGACACATTTCAGCTAGAAACAATAAGCACTTTAATTGGTCAAATCTAAGAAATAACGCAATACAGGAATTAGGTTAATTGCTTAAATTTTATTGTTTCATCTAGGATGCTTTAACTGAACTTCAGAAAAACCTTGCCCTTCACTAGTGTGGGTAAGCTTTCAATGAGAATACCACAGAAGGATTCCCAATTTGTGGTCCTCAAAAAGCTGAAAATATTGTACTAATTTAATTCCTGTCCTACTTACATATTCATGAAGGCTCAGGTTTCCCATTGTAGAGAGGTATTTCTTTCAGTTTAGATCATTTTTATACATAAAAAAAGGGCTTTCTTGTGCTGGGAGCTGTTTTATAAAAGAAAAATTACTTTTTTTCACATCAGCTTTTCCAACTCTTTTGTGAAAGATGAATTAAATCTGAATCCATCTCAATTACTCAGGGACTGTATTTCATTTTAACTAATCTAATTTCATTACAGCTTTGTAAATTAAGCATAGGGACTGGCAATATGACTTTACACTTCACTGACAGTTATACCTGCAGCTAAGGGTTTCTGAAATAAAATCATCTTGAGGGGAAAAAGAGGAAAAGATTTTTCCATTCCTGGCCTATGTTGCTCTGAATGCAAGATCTCGACAGGGCAAGAGGTAATGGACATAAATTGATTTTCAGGGAATTCCAATTAAAGGATTTTTGGGGTTTGGGGGGGTTGTTTTGTTTTTACATTTGGGTTGATGAAACACTGGAACAGGCTGCCTGGAGATGTTTTGGAGTTTCCATTCTTGGAAATATTCAAAACCCAACTGGACACAATCCTGAGCAACCCGCTCTAATTGACCATGTTCTGAGTGGTGGCTGGACTATGTGATCGCCAAAGATGCCTTACTACTTCAACTTTTCTATGTGTCTATGAAAATATAATCAGGAAGAAGATATGACACTGAAAATGTCCAAACTGTGTGGTTCCCATATATACCATCTGCATCCTGGCCTGATTAGCCAAAAATTATAGAAGCTGAGAAAATGTTCCCAAAATTACTATATGCTTTCTGCTCTGATGGAGTTCAGTGTTATTTACATGTAAAAAAAAAAAAACCCATGTAGAATATGAGAAATATGAGAGAGGTGCCCATTTGAATGAGCTTACACATCAAAAAGCAAATATTCCTGTCCATTCATTTCTGAAATGCAATTTGAAATAGTTGTGTTCCTCTTCATCCGAATTTACAATAAAGTGCAGAAAAAATAATTATCCAAAAAGGGGATGGTTGTGATGTAGTATGATATTTTTCAAATTTCATGCCTGACTGTTATGTTTTTAATCCATCCTCCTTTGTCATCATTTAATGTTTGAGATAATTTTAACCCTGGCTGCAGCTTACCGGTGTTTTTCCTCTAGTTCTTTTTCTTTGACCCGTTACACACATTCCTTCTCCCCACCTTTTCCGTACCCTGTTGAAGCTTCTTATTGCATCCTGAAAGAGAGAAAGAGAGGTTATACAAACTTCCCTCTATCTAAGAAAATCAATGGTAGACAAGAAGCAGAGGTTTACCAGAGGCAAATTGTGGGTCCAGCATATTCCAATGGGCATCTCAGGGTATTGGTGCGGGGTTTAAGCAGAGCTAAGTTCGAGGCTGAAGGCTGTTGCACTCAGGGTAAAGCCTGGTGCCATGCTATGCTGGCGATGCTAAAATGTCTGCGAGGGACCCCTTGCAGAAACTGCTCTTCAGAGTCCTCCTCAGCTGTTTTTCATGAAGGAAAAAGAAGATAGCCTGGCCTAGGGCTTTCTTCCCATGACACTTTTACTTCAAGGCAGAAGTATCATGCTGGAGGCATTCAGGCATTCTGCTTTGATTAATAGCTGTCTCTCCTATTTTGTTCATTGCCAGAATGATGACCCCTGTTAAAGCACCAAGTATAAATCCTTAAAGAAAACAAAAAAAGTTTCTTGCACAAAAATAGCTACAGCAGAAAAGATAGTTTAAGCTTTATCATCAGCAGTTTAAATACAGCATTAGCTCTCCCTTCTCGGTGTGCAGAGGCTGAGAGCTGGAATTTCAGCAGGTGGGAGATGCACTGTCATCTTTGGAGTCAGCTTAGACAGTAACAGTTCAGTGTGTGATTACACTGGGTCACACCGCTCACTAATAGGAGTGGGGATACTGAAAATGCCTGGTGATCTTCTGTACACGGTGTGTAACTTTTTGGGGTATGTGCATGGGTGCACAAAGCAAAGTTGTTAGTAATTCTGCTTAGCTGTCCAAACCATTCTTTTCATCATGTCTTTCCAAACTTTCTTGGCTGATGTGTTGCTGTAAACCCAGAGAAAGGGAAAATTTCATGGTTCAGGGAAGAATTCAGTTGTTACGTATACTGGTGGGTTGCCTGACCTAGAAATACTTAAATAACTAGCAGTAATTTATTTATTTTTAGAAGAAAAATGATCTCATGTTTTGTTTAAGTCACAGATGAAAGAAAAAGGAAAGATAAAATAGAAAGAGAAGGCAGCACTTCTTTTTGCTGATGATGCATTTGATGGATGGCTCTCTGAGGATCTGATTGAACTCAGTGTTATACCCACCAAATGAAGATAAATCATTGATGAAGGGTTTTTGGAGTACATGCCCAAAATCAATTATGCTCACATGGAGATCTATTAATCTATTTCTTCCTGTTCAGTCTACCTAGCTTCTTTTAATGGCTTTTTACAATTCCAAGCACAGGTTATCCTTTTTAAGTAGCGGTACAGTTCCTGGTGGTTTGCATGAAAATCAGAGTTGTCTCTTGTATGTGAGGAGTCCTTTTGCCCCTTCCTTGTGTTCAGCCCAATTACCTTAATTCAGTTTCATACCATTTCTCTCAGCAAAATCTCTAAAAGTCTACAGCAGTAAAATGGTAATATTAATATTGATCCCTTTCTGCAGTGGTTTGGTGGTTGTTACCTTGTTGGTAATACAGCAGCCTGACAAAAACTTCTGTATGAAAACAAAACAAAAAGTCATGTGCGTAAGGCTGTACAGTTGCAAAAATTGCAATGAAAAAGTGATATTCAGGAAACTGTCTCTTGAACTATTTTCAGGGAAATCCATTGGAGTTCAGAGCCGGACTGTATTAGGTGATCTCCCTTTTCCCAGGGAAAGATAGTCCATTAATGGTCAAGGCCTAATCCAAGAAGATGAGGAAGGCAGACCAAGCATTGAAGGGAGGGTATATCACAGTTGAGAATTAAGTCCACACCTCCTAAAATTTTGTCAGCTTTTAAATTATGAGGTCACCTTATGTTTCTAAACCAGAAACATTTTCACAGCGAGGAGCTAACTCCACCTCTTTCCATCTAATGTTTCAACATATTAACAGTGTAAAAGGTTGTCCACTGATTATGAATATTATTATAAGTCAATCAAGAAGGAAGGCAAAGCATTCTGAATGAATAATAAATCCTAGCACAGACCAAAGTTAATTTTCATTATGTCAGTGAATGACTGGCATTAGAATGACCAAGTAGTTCTGTCTCCAGAGTGAAATATTGGCAGCTAAAATCCTGTCAGTGGACTCCAGCATGGAATGGAAGCATACAAGCATACATCGGTTGGACTCAGTGATCTTAAGGGTCTTTTCTAGCCTAAATGATTCTGTGAAATAGATAGTGTATTCAGATGCTGTATTTATGGGGCTAAAAACATTACCGTGATTTGGCACAGTGAACAATAGTACCAACAGTTACTCTGATATAAAAAGCAGTCTGTCTTCAGGTGATTTTCATGGCTTTACTCGTAAGTTCAAGGAGGGATGTACTAAAGCCTCTGAATCCCACAGGAGGCACTGAGGCATTACTATCTTTTCACTCAGCTTTCCATATTTTGCTCCAGGGTTGGATTTCCAGCATGTATCTGGAGGAACAACTCTTCAGAGACTGAACTTCAGTCTTTAAAGACAGTGGCTATGTTACGCAGCCCCTTTAATTTTAAAAGGTGGTGCTTAACAGGTCCATAGGTGGGCTTTCACTCAAACATGCTCACAGGCATCTGTCTGACCAAGATGTCTCTGGTTGTTCTATAAAGTGCATGACATGCTAGTTTTTTCTGTCAGTAGCTGTACAGAGAATATTAAAAAGAAGGAAGTGGAAGCAGCTGTGATCCCTCTCCCCACAGAGAGTGCATCCTGCCCCATGGCACAAGAGAGCTGCTGGCCCTTGTGAATTCTACCGATGCATATCGTGTAGTTGCATTTGTAAAAGGAGGGACCCTCGCAGACCCCTCTAATATGTTGGAGTGTATTAGCATCTTAATTCACAGACCCTTACCAATTATTTCAGCCCTGGGCTTGAGCGCAGAGTTCCTGTCAATAAAGCTTGATATACAAATGCAATACTTTGAGTCTTTAAGAACAGGGCATCAGTTTCGTGGCTGTGAATTTCATTGACTTTCTAAGCAAAATTGAACTTTTGTCATTAATTCATTCAAAGCAAGTAGCCAGTGTATAAATCTTCAGTTCTGTGGTAATGCCTGTGCATACAAGATTAAACTGGATAAAATCTATAAGTCTGTGGGTGTTTTGGGTGAGTTTCCAGCTTTTATACTCAACCTTTCTTCTGATGGTACTAATAAATGTTTGGGATTGTTGCAGCTGCAGTCAACTTCTGTAACACATTGATTAGTAGTATATTGACAAAAATTGGTCTCTTTGTTAATAAGAAACAACACAGTGATTAATAGGTTATGTAAGTTTACAGAGTGTACAGCCAGATGTTTCAAGAATAAGTGAAACATCCACATGATCAATAATGATGGAAATCAGAGCAGAATTCTCCAGCTCAGCCTTGTTTATCAAGCAGAAGGTGATCCCAGTGTTTTAGGGAAGCACTAACTTATTTTCATTCTGTTGTTGTTGTTATTGCTTTTATGATTATTTGCATGAATTTGCTGAGTGTATTTTCTAGCCTGTAAGCATCATGGTAACGAATGTGGTATTCTCAGATGCATCAAGAATTTCTGATTCCAGAAAAATCTAACTATGCAGAGAAGGCATAAGCCCCACCCCTAAATTCAGATGGTTTTATGGTTATTTGGCACATGTCGCTCTATGTGAATTTAATAAACCTATGCTTAGTTGTCTCAGTTGGCCACAGTCCTGCCTGGTCTATTTGGGATATATGTGTGAAGGCCTCCATAAAATCCTTGCAGTGCTTCACTGGTCTTTTCCCCATTTCTATTTAATCACTTCCGTTAACTTACATGATGACAATTCTCAGATACAGACAATTGCTCCCTACCTGCTACTAGTCATTGCAAGAGTGCTTGAATGTCTGATCAGCCTTGAGCATATGGCTGAGAGGATAAAGCAGTATTTGGGGCATTCTCCTCTTTGTAGAGAAGGCTTTCTCACTGCTTTTCACAGGTGCCTTTGTCAGGCTGCATTTCAGCTGCAGGCAACAGATTTTGTCCTGTATTTACTGAAGTCAGTTGGTAAATCTTTTGTATAGAGTGATATGAAGGACAAGCAACACTTGAAAAAGTTCTGTTGGTTCTAAGAGGCTGCAGCACTGGCTGCTCTGCTAGAGCTAATTTTAGTCCAGGCCAAATGGAATCAAAATGGAAATCGGGAATAAAGTGATCCTTCATTGCTGCTCAGTAACACTGTGCAACTCCTCTGACATTTTATACAAGGATCATACTGTAGAAAGCAGAATATTATCCCCCTCATGTGCTTTAGGAAACATCGAGCATAACAGGACTTCCTCACATAGTCTGGATTAAACCCAACATATCGAAGATGGTACAAAGACTTTATAAAACTGCATTTTCAGAACAGGTGAACAACACCAAGGGGCTCATGTTTTTTCTGAGTGCTATCCAGCATTTCCAATCATTTAAATAACCTCAGCTGCAGCACAGCCCCCTAAGAGCACTGCTGAGGCCTGCCCTGGAGATCCACTCAGGTGTGTATCTCCTGGGTCTGCTGATGAGGTTGTTATGACCTGCAGCTGGTGCTCTCCCCACCTTTGGCTTGCCCTTGCCTGGCTGCACTCACTTTTCAGCAGCCAAAGAGGGCTTTTCTCCTGCTCAGCCTGTGAGACACTTGTGTTCTTGGCCTATGCAAGCTCTGTTCCTTCATGGTTTCAGGGATGGTGATTGCTTCTCTGCCAGGGCAGGAGCCAGGTAGGAGCCTGTAGCCAGCCTTCGTGTGTGTGGCTGGGTTTGGGGAGAGAGCTGGAAAATGGTGCTGTACCTTTGATTTAGGCATCAGATAAGTTATGTTCACTATGTATGTTTATGAGGTTTATTTTAATGTTCTGTGTGTTTGGATGTGCTGGGGGTTATACCTATGCTATCAGGCTTCTAATTGTTTGATCTATTAAATTATTTACCTCTCTTTATAGTAGCTAATAAAAGCCTGCTTTCAGCTGAGCTGTAGTGGTAGTGTCTTAAACCCAAATTGGTATGCCCCAATGAAAACTTGTGCAAAAAAACTTGCTTTCTCTTGCAATACCCCTGAGAAGGGTGGCTCTTTAATATGTATTGGAGGGGGGGTTGGCTGGTTGTTAGTGGGTTTTTTGCCCCAAATGTGGATTAAGGAGGACTGAGGGAAAGGTATGTGTTTGCAGTGTGAGTTAGCTGTGGTTTGGGCAGAAAGGTCTCTTTTGTCTAGTTGAATGAGTATGGAAGCACTACAGCTCAAAACCCAGTTGTTAGTTATTCTTGGGTTCTATCTGAAGGTTTCTTCCTGCATAGTAACCATAAACAGAATTTAAAGTGACTTAACTTGCTATGAAAACAGAATACGAACAGTTTGCATTTCTTTATGGCTTGTATACTCTACTTTGCAAAAGTACTAGGCAGTGGCAATTACAGTCTAATGAGCTAGGTATGATGGTGGATGGGTCTCTAGAAGAAGGTTTTGAATTGTGTTAGTGGAAAAATTTTAAGTCTTCCTGAAACATTTATCATGTATTGCTTGTAAATAAATGGTAAATATATGCAAGCACTTGCTAATATTTTCTTCCTCTGTATGTATTGCTTATGAAATGGACCGTTACTTGTTTTTGTTTGCATTAATTTTTAATATGAAAATAATTCCACTAGTCTGAAAATTAGTAATTTAGTGAAGCTGCATGAATGAACAGAATGTGTTTAATGGCTTGTGGAGATCCAAGTCAGAACAGCTAAAGCTTTGATACAGAACCAGTACTAATGTGGATTTGTATTAAAAGCTTGTATAATATGCTATAAAAGCGAAATGGTAGGTGCATGGTTAGGTAACATTTAAGTTAAATGCTAAAGTTTAAAACTCAAAGATGTTTGGGTATTCTTTATAATGAAGTGAGATTTCTTTATAGCAAAGATCTCTTATAATAATAAAAATGTTCCTCATTAGCACTTTAACCTCTTCTTCCTCCTATGCTACAGAAATCACAAATCTAAGCTACTTCTATTTTGAAAAATAAATTACAAAAATAAACAAAGGTCATAGTTAAAATATACTCCTAGTATGTTAGGCTAGTTCAAGATCTGCGGTTCTGTTTCCTATTCTTTCCCTTCTGTTGAGAATTATTGTAGAGCTTCCTTTTTGTCGTTTTTCTTAACATAAATATCTACCACCTTTTTTTTCCCTTAAGGAAAAGACAAAGGCCAAGCTGATACATATGCCTCACAGTATTCCATTAAGGCTGTATTTCATTAAAAAAAAATCTCAAAATCCTAACGATATCACAGCTAATGATGTTTGATGCCTGCTGATTGAAATTATGACTAATAGAATAATAGCTGTTACACGTACTTATTCAGGTTGTCATCTCATGTAATCAAGTATAAGATACGCGTTTAACTTTGACCATGGCAATTCAGTTTCTCGGTGATCAACTGTGTATGTTAAAATCTCATGATATTTTGGGAAAAACGTTTGCAAGAACAACCTCTTAAGATTAGTTGCCCCGTATCTAATCATTGATTCCTAACGTTTTTTCCCTAGCACCCAGATTAAAGTGAAACATAATGGAAATGCTAATGAAAATAATTAATGTATATATAAAGAAAACAAGTAAAAACTAGTTGCTATTTTTCACTTTCTTATCATGTGAGAACTAATGTTGAGTTTCTCTGAACAGGAGTGTTTCAGAGAAACTCCCCGCTGTCCCTCAGATGCTCAGGGACTTGTCTCTGGCCCCTCTCAAACTCAATGTTATCCTGCTAATACCTTGTATTTATTTTCTTGTTGAGCCTCACGTCAACCAAAAATAGAGAGAGAAAGCTGAGAGTATGGGCAGATGGTGACTGTTTGAGCAATACCCTGGGGGGAGGCAGGGTGAGCTTATGTGGGATGCAGCTGTAGATATTTGCAGAGCTTCCAAGAGATGCAATAAGTTGCAGTGCCAGAAACTGAAACATCCTCCACATTTAGTGATCCTGGAAATCCCTGTGATGCTGTTTTAGACATTAGTGCTCAAATTCTGCTTAAAACTTATTTCAGTGATAAGTGTTGTACCTTCCTTTTGCTGTGTTACGTTGTAAGTGCTTCTTTGTGTTTTGGAGGATTGATGAAGCTTTGGTTGTGTTTCTTTGATTATTTATTTCTCTGGTAGGTCCAACTGGGCTTTAAGAGTGCCTACCAAAGCACAGAGGAATGTATCTAGATGCTGGCAGCTATGGTATGAATCATAATAGTTTTGTTATCTCATTACTAGGGCAACAAATGTTTTTGCTTCTGCCCTAAAATGTCTAATCCTTGTTCACACATTGCTTTGGATGCCAGTAACATGCCAGCATGTTAATATAGCTGACTTGCTCTGTTAAGGCTCAATGAAGGCTTCAGGACATAGCTGGTAAGCGGTGCCAGTCCTGCCACCAGCAGAAGCCAGCCTGGTTGCACCAGGAGGTGTTTGCTTTAGAGAACCTGCCTGTGGTTCAGTGTTTGTATGTGCCCCAGAGGGATGCCTGGGACTAAGCAGGGATCATCTGGATCACTGATCTCAGGCCCTGAAAAGTAAAGACCACCATGCAATTGATGTCTGTGATACAGATAGAAGAGCAAATTAATGCTGTGCTTTTTCCTTGCTTTTGCATAATTGCTCACAAAAATAGTTTCATCTTTCTCTTGGTGACCTCTTATGACAATGAAACAGGGTTAACTCAAACATCCCACCACTGTGCAGGCACCTCTTAAAGAAGGATAAACGAACGTTGTAATGGATGGTGGAAATAGCTGAAAGGGGCGTTTCCTGGAGAATAATTTCAAAGGCTGAATTTATTCTATTTGGCAGGAGACAAGAAGCAGTCAAAATGAACAATGCAAAACAATGAAGGTCAGAGGAGAGCATTTTGCTATATCAGCATCCTCTGATGCTTTAATGAGCATTTTTTTGATTATTCATCTAATTATATAATATCTTAAACTGATTTTACTTTCAAATATAGTGCCCATTCCCAAGTCAAACGTGCCAGCAGACTCTGCAGTTACTCATTTCTAGAATATTTCAGGACTCTTACTAAAGTCATTATAATAGTGGCCTTTACTTTTACAATAAATCCCAGGCATCAGTTATATACTTAGAAATCAAAGAGACATTATTTTTGAATATGGAGATGATAATATAGACTTTTTTTCCCACGAAAAAAAAGAACTTTCTATGCAGGTATGAGTAGTGACTTTCAGGGACTGGGTTGATGAAGTACTTGAATCTGTACTGTATCAGGATCTGGTCTGATGTTGCCTATTACTTACCCAAGAGATTTAAGGTGCACAAGAGGCTTGCATTTCTTCAGTACCCCGATATTGCTGGTAGTCAAGCCCAGTATTTCCCAAAGAGGAGCTTAGTTCTTGACTCACCTTAATTTCCACTACTACCCTACCACCCTGGGCTTGAGGACTTAACTCACTTCACCCAATGTAGAATGCTGTCCTTCAGGAGCTTGGATCAGCCTTGGATTTGAACCTCCACCACAGCAATTAAAGAGCCATTGGCACTTGATCTAAGGAATATGCCTGTCTTAAATGTGCTTTTATCTGGTGTTCATGGTGCTCTGCTTGAACTAGAACTGGCAGCTGAAATTTAGCCATCTCTAGGCTCTTTCTCACAAATTAATCCTGAGCTATTGTCCTTACTGGTATGTTTTTCTTTATTTTTTAAAATCCAGACTAATTACCTTGGCTAATATTCTTTTCCAGGTTAGAAAAATATTAACTAGCCTGACTATCTAGTTATGTTAATTTTGGGCAGTCCTCCTTGTGCACAGACAGTAAGGTAATTGTACCAAAGCTCTTTATCTGCAACCCCAAACAAGTCAGTGATTAAGAGTCAGAAATCATCCTTTCTGCTCCTTGATATTGCGGTTCCCATGTTATATCCTTAGATGCAGGAGCCCGGGCCCCTTCAGTGTCAATCACACCAGTAATTCGAGACATGGACTTGCAAGTGTAGCTAGTGATCTACATAATCTTTCTGAAATCATTACTGCTATGTTAGCTTTCTTTGATGGAAGGCCAGTGTTTCTGCTTTCCTTCAGAAATTATTATCAGATGGAAGGAATAAATCACAAGAAGTTTTTGCATCGAAGCTGCTGAAGCCAGCTGTTATGTGGAATTCGGAGAATATCTGCTTCTGTGGCATCGCAGCGAAAGCTGATTGATAAAAATGTGATGGCAGTTTGGAAAGACAGTTACAGAATCATTAGCTCAGATTTTCAGCTGTTTGATTATTTTCTAGTCGGCAGTTAGTGGATTAATGAAGTAGCAGGCAGTTTGTAAATCCCTGACGTTGTGGAACTTATCTCTGATTCATATAACAATGACTAATTTAGAGAAACTAAGCTTTGTTTAGTGGTTTTCACACCTGGATTGTCTTTGCCAGTCTCACAGCTTATTCCTTGATTTTTGTTACCCTGTCTGAATCTGATGGTTCGAGTAGCTATGTTTAGATCTAAATCATATTTTGTAAAACTATTTGAGTTTGGTTGCTTTGTTGACAAATAATTGAATATGTTAGTATCAACTTTGTTGCAATAATAGCAATATTTCCTCTTGGATCCATAATTATACCATGGGACCTTGTGGGGTTTATTTCCTCAAAGCTTTCAGTTAGATCAGAAGAGTTCTGTGCAGAGCATTGCTGTCCAGGTTGCACGCTACAGCAACCTTCTTCAGTCTCTGCAGCAACGCAAAAGGGCTGTGAAGTCCCTTTAATTGTGCTCCTAAGAATTTCTAAAGAGCAGTTACAACAAGGTCTGTTCCATCCTCTTCTCTCTAGGGAGGGAAGTGTTCCCAGCTCTGATTGAGCTGAAGCATTGGTGTTTTATAGCTCTGGGATCAGGGAGGACTGGGGCTCAGGCTGGCTGAACAGTGTTGCAAACCTGGAGGGAGGAGGAATAGGCCGTCTCACTGGAAGACTTTCTCCCCCAAAATGATGGTACATCCACTGAAAAAGGTGGAAACAAGTATGTGGCATCACCCTTTTCTTCCTGTGTCACAGGGACAGTGGATTGATCTAGACTTTTTTTTTCTCCATATATGACAATTTTTTTTCAGATTAAATCCTTTTAGGCTCCTCAATGTATTAGCTCATAGACTGCAGTCTGCTGTTAACAGTAGCTGCAGTATCTCTTATCCAAGGAGCAAGTATTGTCTATGCTGTGCAAGTTACCTCTATAAATGAAAGAGTTCTGCCAATTTGAGTTTATCCTTTGGATTTAATAGATGTCCCCAAAACAAAGGAGATGTTTTAGGCCTTGCACAGGATCATGACATAGTTAATAGCAGTAGTCTTAGGCTCTCTGAAGACCTTCTAGTAACCCTACAGAGCAAAGCTGATACTGCAGGTCCTTTGTATGGATTGCTTACTCTCACTGTGCTCAAAGGTGCAGCCAACAGGTTCCAAGATTGCACCTGGCTGACATTTTTCCAATTACATGTGGTACAAATGTAGACTTCCAGCTGTAGTAGTATAGGAGGAGGTATAAAAAAACCCTGTCAGATTCAGGAAATCTCCAAACTAAGGAAGTTAAATATTTTAGAATGAGAACTAAGAATGTTTTTCTTGATTCAACTGTATCCATTGTTATTCTGTGGTATAAATCATATTCTTGCATTTCAGTGTGTTTAGTGTCAGTGTGTTTGCATGCTACTGATGTTTACTGTTGTTCCATTTCCCGTCAAGATAGCCATTGTTATTCTGTGGTATAAATCATATTCTTGCATTTCAGTGTGTTTAGTGTCAGTGTGTTTGCATTACTGTTGTTCCGTTTCCCATCAAGATAGAGCAGCTACAATCTGAATTCCTGTCATCTTTAGCTAGTAGCACACTTTCCAGTATACGGAATTCTTTGGTTATGAGCTTAAAATCAATTATTTGGGTGAGTAGCATTAACCCGAGGATTGTGTTCAAGGTAAAAGTGTGTGTAAAGTAGCAGTATTTAGAGATAAAGCAGTTGGTAGATGGCTTCCAGTAATTCACTTTAAAATGACATGAGGGTGGATGGGGATTCTGTTGAGTGTTTTGTGTCATATTTGGAGATCTATGTTCTCAGACTGTGTGGTTTATGTGGAATCAAATTATATCTAGTTTTATGGTGAAAACCACCAGTGATGAGAGTGACCCTTTTCCTCCAGCTGATATTAGAAATGTTCTTTGATATGATGAGGGTTGCACAAATACTGTGATTTTTATAAAAGCTTGGAAGTAGGTGAGATAATCTGCTGCTGTGGCTGATAAAATATATTATTTAATGTAAGAAACTATGCCTGGCACCATTAAGAGTGTTGGTTGGCTTGAATGCATTTGAATTCTTTATCATGACAGTTTGTGCTACTAATGAGGTGCTATTGGGAGTGAAAGCCATTTTGAAAACTTGCTTCATCAGCCATTTTGCTTGGTAATGAATCCCCTTAAAGCCTGGGGCCATAGGATTTACCTTTCCCTCTCTTTCATTGAATGAGACCCCTTACTCTGGCAGAAGCAGCAATTACAGGGCTTTGCTTGAGGGGACTCTACTGTATGCTTACCTTGTGTGTGTGGAGTGGGGAAAAAAGCCACTTCTGGGAGGAAAATGCATACATTCTTTCATTCTAAAGTTGCTCAGAATAGAGTTTTTCAACCACTTCAAAGCAAATGCAAGAGAAAATACTTTAATATGAATTATATATGTATCACACAGTATCATCCATGCCATGCCATCTTTTGTCCCAAACCTGTATTTCTTCTAGTTTGTACAGTCGTATGGTACAACCAGCGTGTGTGGGTTCATGCCCAAATGAGTCGGGTTCATTTCTCTTCTGAGCAATGCCTTTCTTTCTCAGCTGTTTCCCTGAGGAGGGCTGCACAATACAGCGTGGCAGGATGTGGTCCTAAAAGAAAAGCATTTTCATTACACCTCCAGTCACACCCTGCAAACAAGAGATACACATTTAGTCATTTGTCAAGCTTTTCTCACAGGCTGTCACGTTTAAATCTTAAATCAAAATGGATTTTGTGTTTGGGGTCGTTCGTGGTTTGGTTTTGGTTTTTTTTTTTTTTTTTTTAATGCAACCCCAACACTAACAAATCTCAGGCTTTGCAAGGCAGGGGATATGTGACAGCTCTGCACAGCACTAACACTAGCAAGAGCAGCTCTCATGAATGTGAAGGGAAAAGATCTTTGCCATTGGATTACAGCAGCACCATCACAGTGATCTATATTGCTCGTTACCTGTTTTAATATTCCCTCTGACTGCACCAGACATAAGTGAAAAGCAAAATGAGCAAAAAAACAATGTCTCACCTGACAACAGCACTACACTGTGCCTGCAAACACCAGCCTGAGCCTGCAAGCTGTTATCTTTCCCTCCCAAGGCATTAACACAAGCTGCAACGAGCACAAGGTCACTGGTTAGAGGCAGGCCACCTTTCCCCATGTCCCACTGAAAGCCAGTAAATGAATGAATGATGCTGCTTGCCTTTTTTTTTCTTCTTCTTTTTTTTTTTTTTTTTTTTTTTTAATAACACAGACAGGACACAATTTTCAGTGCATTTCTGTCTTAAGAGTGGGGCAACTTCTTGATGAGCTCACCTTGTGATGTGATTCGCAGGCTGATTCACTTGCTTCTATTGCTACATAAAAGATGTGAATGAACTACCTGGTATAATTAAGGCCTGGAGCATGGATGTCCAAACTGAAGAGGCCTTCAGGGTTATTGCAGCTGAGCTGTAGCATTCAGAGGGTGTTGTGCTCTGTCAGCACCTGAGATTTTTGACATCACCTGGTATTGTTTGATTTAGCTACATTTATTTTACCAGATCTCTACAGATGTCTGTAAACTCATACCTGGCCTTAGATAGTAAATAAACAAAAACTTGTCTTCTGATCGAGATATGCTGTGGAAGTATCTTTATTTTTGTTACCTCCCATTTCCAGTTTCAAGGGGTATTTTTTCTTACAAAATTTCATCATAAATTCTCTCTCTACCCTTCTGCCTTTCCATGGAGAGCAGGAGCTTTATTAATGTTTTATTTTTGAAGGCAGCTATCACATCACCTATATAGAAATGAATTGATTAAAGAATGCTTTTAGAAGAATTGCTGTTTTCATGTAGACAGGAAGCAGATCAAGGAATATGCAAGTATTCTTCATAAAATTGTTCAGCTGAAGTTAAAGAATATGTGTATGGGCAGGGAGAAATCGATCAGCCATGTATGTATGGTAAATGATACAGAAAGGTGTAATGCCAGGAACTTGCAACTTTCAACTGAGCTGAACAAAGTCAAGCCATAATTTAGCCCCCAAATCTGATCAGATTTTGGTAGAGATAGAAGTTGAACCAAACACTTGTATGTAATCTGGGCTTGAGTGGAATAAGGTTTACAGCTAAAAATACAGTTTTGGGGTGGGTTGCAGGGAGGCTTCAAAAAAAAAACCCCAAACCTTCAGCTTTTCTGTAGAAAACTTGTCAATGCAAAACCAGTATCTGTTGGGCTGTAAACCTGAAACTTCTGAGGGCTGCTTGGTTGGTTTTCTCTAGCTAGAAATATCTTCCAATATTATTTAAATCATGGAAGAATATAATGCAGCCAGGTTTGGGTTGGGGGTTTGTTTTTTTTGCGGGGGGAATGGGGAGGAGTGGTGTGACAAAAATTACTTTGATTTGCTTTCTGAATTGCTTTTGTATTCCTGTTGGTCATGTTTTGTCCACATAGTACTAGATTTGAATGAGTGTGTGTCCCTTGATAACAATAAGGCAATTTTTTATTCCTGACTGCAAGTCCCTTCTTTCAGAAGTGCTTTTTAATTGTGAGGGGTCCCACTGAATGGAAGATAGCTGGTATTCATTTCTGTGTGGAACAGCTAATCGTGTTTAATATTTGACCTTGTCTATCATTGAACTGCCAGAACCATCAGGGAGAAGCATGAAGTCTGGCTGGAGCAGCTGAGCTCATCCTGGCAACCACAGGAAAACCAGAACAAAAAAATCCCAAAAGTTAGTGCAGCTGAGAGTATTGCTATCTCCACAGCCTCTTCCTCAAAAGTGCAGGTGAAATTTCTGTCTGTGGAACAAGAACAAGAATGTGAAGAGTAATCAAATATTGTGAGGCCATAGCTGATTTTCTTCCTAATTGAGGAACAGCAGGACTACAGTAATCTGTCCTAGTCCTGCTTGCCTTAGGCTGGAGGGGTAGAGTGGCTACTTGTTTCCATGGAGATGCTATGCTTTTTTTAGCAAGAGGATTTGGCCTCCCATGTCTCTGACACAGCAAAGATGCTGATTTCCTTCACTCCTCTTGGAAGGACATAGCAGGTAAAGGGGCAGCTTTCATCATAAAGTTTGAGGGGTCTTGGGATGTTAAAAAGAAGTCATGGTCAGATTGGGATTTTACAGTTTAACTCAGAGAAGTCATAAACAACCCTTCAGTTTTGGAGCTTAAACAATCTAAGCATGAATCTTCATAACAATCCTGTGGCTTTATATAACAAGGGAAATGCAGCAGATGGGAAAAGTCTTACTTGTAAGTGTGTAATTGAAGTGGCTTGATGGCTTAGGATTTCTGGGAATGTGTCAAGTCAAGGCCTTCTGTGAAAGAGAGTGAGACTGCAACAAAAAGGGTGGATAGATTGTAGCAGCCTTTGTTAAAGGCATTGTTAATCTTAAGGTTCTCTTAAACCTTCTGGTCCTTGCATCTTACGATACTACGAGGGCAATCTTGGCTTGTTAAAATGCATTAAAACAAAAGGAAGATTTCCCTTGTCTTCATTATGCAGTTCCTGTGGCTATGGTCTTCCATCCAGTGTCATATTTCCTCAAGTAATAAGGAAGGCATGCTTTCAAGTACTACACTTCCAAATCTTCCATTTTTTAAAAGTAATTACCAGCAGAGAAACTGTATCAGAGACTCATTCTTCATCTTTAATTATTTAGGAGAGAGACGACCATCAGCAGGAGCCTAAGCACAGACCTAACAAAGCGCATAGCAATTGCTAGGTCCAGTATCTACTGTGATTTGTTCACAGTAAGCAAGGCTTGATCACTGTCAATTAGAGATGCATCTGCAGGATGTTCAGGACAGCTTTTTATAGGATGTAACCCCTTCTGCGTAGGCAATGAAGTTGTTCAGTTGGCAGTAAAAATAAAGCTGTTCTTGGAATAACGTGTAACTTCAATTTTTCAGGTGCAAGAAGACTTTATTCTTGGTAGCTCCCTTGCCTTCTCCTTAACTTCTTGCTAAACTTCTTGCTGTCTTCTTTGAAAACTATCCCATCCTGAGTCTCTGGTTCCGATGAGGTCACGGCTTTGCAGCTGTGATTTATAGAGCGGTAGAGCTGCAGTCACTTGAGGAGTTGCTTACTCATAGCCTTGGTGGGGACTAGGGACCCCAGGAAAAGGAGAGGTTTTTTAGACAAATCCTGTCAGAGTTTGGATTTGGAAAACAGGTCAGAAATTTGTGATAAACACTTCTCTAAACTACCAGAAAGTCCTTATCTGAAGTGGGGGGAGTGGGTCTAAATCTTATGGTACAAACCAGTATCAAGTTGCTACAGGGTTAATAGTGTCAAGATATTTGCATTAGCTAGCTAATTTTTTAATTCATCTGCATGTTAAATATCTGATTTTTATGTTAATTTGGCATATTTCTGGCAAGAAAAAAAATAACATCTGACAGTGACATTTAGTGTTAATTGAATCTGGCTAACACTGAGTTAATTTCTGTTCTTTTACTAGTACAGGCCGAAAACAGAAGTATTCAGAGTCTTTACAGTTTGGCAGCGATTCACCTCTCTTCGTCCACATCCCACAACTGCAGGGCAGAGAGCGGCAGAACTTGTTGTGCTCTTTGGCAGCCCTGTCCCACCAATATCTTCTCATTCTGTTCTAATGCTGAAAATGTAAGGATACACTTTTTTGTCCTTACCTTCCCCCATGCTCCATTTTGCTCTTCCTTGTCAGCTAGAAGGGAATTATTTAAAAAAAAAAATAATTGTGTAATTTGCTAAAACCCATAACTTAATTATTGCGTTTTGCTTGGGTTAGTAGACTTTTTAATAACTAAATGGCAACAAACCAAACAAAACCATTGCTCTTGCTGCTGCTTTCATAAGAAGAAAATAGGACAATGTGGCTAGCACATAGGTTGGTTTGTTTGCAGGACATGAGCTGCAGAGAAAGATTAGTTTATCTTAAAGCCTGAGACACATAGATGATGGATGACTTTCATCTCTGATGCTTTGGTTCAGCAAGGCACTTACACACGTGACTAACCTTAAACACCTTGGACAAAATCATTACTTCGCAGAAGTCAATATAATTGAGCTCTGGTTCCTTCAGCACAGGCAGTACATCATCCATTACATGCACTAGCGTTCTTCGCCAAACAGCAGGCTAAATGTATTGAATTGGAAGAAATGTACCTTGTGTTGTAAATTGGCGTGTGCATGGAGAGATTTATCTATACTCTGAACTGTTGGGAGGGAAGAGAATTTTTGTAGTGTATGTCTTAGAAGGTTACAGATACTCATTCGGCAAACAGTAGATACAGGCCTTTGGTGCTGGAAATGAGCTTTGTTTCATTGATTTCGATGGGTCTGTGCCAGCTTGCCAAAGGACAAGACAAACTTTTGAGTTCTCCTCTGCCTATTTGCTGCTTCTTGTTCCCAAAAGCTACTCGGAGCAATCAATGGGAACAGCAGAGGCTGAGTTATGCCTCTGGCATAGACAGTGGCCCATGAGCTGCTGGCAGCACAGCTGCCAGCCAGCCCCAAGGCTGAGTAGGAGGGTGATGGTGTTGTCCAAGAACAAAGCAGGGTCTTGGGAGATCTGCAGTCCACTTGTTTCTGTATCAGTCAGTGCCACTGACTCAGCCCTTGGTGTCTTAGTCACTATACCAAGTTGGGCACCTATGTTTCCTGACTTGGAAAAGTTGGTTTTGGTGACTTATAAATGTGCTTGAAATCCAGAGGCAAGAGGTGTGTCCTAGGCATGCACAATGATGCAAGCATTCTTTCATTAACAAACAGAAAGCGCTCTAGAAAGAGGATATTTAAATAAAGTCTTACCTCTCTCCCAGGTGGAAGTTCTTACCTACAGCTTGACTTATATGTGTTGGAGAATTACAGTCTAGAGCTATTGCTTCTAGACACCTCATTTGTCTTTCTGGTTATGGGCAATTGGATTATTCTCTTTCAAACCAGACAATTGCATTGTCTACTTTTATGTAATGACTTAAGGACACACTGAGAAAGTGGGAGACTTTAAGCCATCTCTCTTTGTGCATCTCCAGAAGTGTGACTTAACAGGCACTGCAATAAATCACCTCTTGCCACCGTGCTGCAAGGAGCACAAGAGTAAAGAGGACAAACAAGAGAGGTGGATTAAGGTACTTGCCAGGAAAGAAGCAGTCCTGGGTTCTGGGCTCATAACAGCTAGCATTGGCCTAAGGGTACTTACAGAGAAACCTGTGTTAAAGCTGGAGTGACAGAAGTGAAGCTATGTTTATGCTAGCAACTTTGGAAAACCCACCCAAAAGGGACATTTGCATTACATACAAAATATGCATAGTTGGAGACAGTGATTTGGACAACTGAGAAGCTTCACTTTTGAGCTAGCATTTACTGATGAATTATTGACTGTATCTATACCTCACTAAGTAGACCTCCAGCTAGAATAATTTGCTATTGACAAGTGCTGAGGTTGAAGTAAATTAATTTAGTCAAGCTCATAGATTTTTCACCACTTATGAAGAAAGGTAACATTATCTAGATACAGCAATTACAAGGCATCTCTCAAAGGGTCATATTCTGCTTTCTCCGAAGGTATATCGAGAAAGATAGGTGTATGTATATTTGCTGAATTTTCCCAAAGAGGAGCCGGTTCTGATGCTGCAGTAAAGTTAATGGTGACTTTTTCCAAAGGATTAAACCTTTTGGAAAATCAGTGAGGTGTAGTCATGAAAGTCACAGAGATTACACAACCTCAACAGAATGAACAGTAAGTCTGTGAGGAAAACACCAGGAGCAGGTATTTTAGAGCTTCAAAGGGTATTTGTGTTCTGTCTCTTGCCTAGAAATATGGTGTAATCAGAATTACAGGATGGAGTTAATCTCGGTGTGTCTAAGACAAACACTACTCATAAATTATGACTTGCAAGCCTGCAATACCTTTCTATTTAGGACATTTCTTGGGGCTGTAGGAGGTTAAATAAGGTACCTGTGGATAGACAGGGATCCAGCAGGAAAGGGAAATGACTGGTGTTACACTGAGTGCCTCTTCCTACAGGGAACTTAGCCTTAATTTGAAGGATGTCATATTGCCATCACTGTCTTCAGTTGAATGATGCCACTAGATTGATCCTCCTCCTGCAGTTCACTTTGATATGCCGGAGTAAGTATCTTTCTGCTGTGATGGTGAAATGCAGTATTTTGTGTAAGAGCAGCCAAATTCTCTGAGCAGAGCTCAGTAAATTTGTTTCCACATTTATTTATATCACAGTGCTGCATAGCTCTTGCTCTCAAAAGGCAGCCTCTTTCCTTACTTCTACCCTGAAATTCTCTCTGGTCGGCCAATAGTGCTATTGTACTGATAAAATAAATCCATTATTTAGCTATAGATATCTCAATTATTGTTATTCTTGATTGGTCTAGTTCTTTTCATTATTACTCTCCTGAGGGGGATAAAAATTAGCCAGATATTGACTGGCTCCTATATCAATAAAGATGGAGATGTATTTATGTACAGAATAAAGGCAGCTTTGCTCAAATAGTAAATCAGTGGAACAGTCAGTAGACGCGAGCTAAACATGTGCAAATGGTCAATACCAAGGACTTAGGGAGCCATTAGGATCGTGAGTGCTAACCCTAGGTGACTTTCTGATTGACATTCACTAATCATAAACAGTTTAATTTCCATGCAGTTTATTCAAGCTGACTGGAAAAAAAAAGATGTATTACAGTTATTTATCTAATTTGTGTGGAACTTTCTTAAGAAAAATCAAAGAACAATAATGTAGATTGTATAGAGTATACAGGAAATTGTCTTGTTAATTACTTCATCTTATATTGGAGAAGTTATCAGAGACGTATGTTGCACCTGGAGTAATAAGAAAGGCCAATCTCTGTTCTGCATCAGCCCCATTCGTATACAAGTGTTTAGTAGTGTGTCGCTTTGTAAGCATTCTTATAGTGCTGTATGGATTCATATTTTTATAACTACCTATGCCACAGACTTTTGGCACACTCTTTAGTCCTCATCTGTCAATAAAATGGCTAATCTAGGCAGCAGGGTCATACTTTATTCAAGGTCATTAATTACTCAAAAAACCACCCTTTTGTGATAAGGGTAATGTAACTGCGATTACCTCCTAAGTGTGGAAAATGTGTGATAACTACTCATTCCCATAGCTAAAGAGTTTAATATGTAGCTGAGAATTATTATAGTGTATGGCGTAATTGCAATGTAGTTAAGATGCACGGATTTCTAATATGAAAAGTACTTAATGTATCAAGTGGAAATAATCAGTCATATTAGCTTTCCAATTTAATTACTTATACTGTATCAAACCCCATAGTTTCCAACATTGTCGTTGCTCAGTGCATAATGCATAGCTTCTCTGTGTGCTCACCTGTTTAAACACAGAATTCCTGTAGACCAGACAAATGTACAGGGACACAGGGTGCGTTAATAGTTTCAGTGATATTTATACAGTTGAAGAAATTTGAGTGCTTCTGATAAAATGGTTGTGTACAAGTTTAGGAGTAAAAATCCCAAATTCTTTTTTGAAAGTGTCTCCTAAAGAATATGTATATAGTAAATGTAATTGTTTTGCAGTTGCTTTCATCTTATGGTAAAAATGTGATCATCTAGAGGAAAAAAAAAAGAATCAACTGGCTCTCAGATTTCTTCAAGAATGTTGTATTTTTGTATATAAAGACATAACTTTCACCTGTAGCTTTTATGGGAGATACTAAGAAGTAGTTTCTATGACAAGCGGGTTCAAAATGTTGCATAAGTTTAAATTTTGCAGCTAGCAAAATTAATTTTTTTGCAAGCGTGAAGAAAAAATAATCCTGTCCTCCCTGTGGTGCTGAGGCTGGAAAGGAGATGAAAATGTTCTCCCTTTGCACAAAACAATAAGTACTGGGTTGTTGTCTGGTCTCATTGCTGGTGGGGAATCTCTTCTCTCAGCTGTCTTTGCAGGCTGCTGGTATTGCTGCTGCAGTAAAGAGGTATGGCCAAATTTATCCTGAAGGCAATTTGCTTGGGTTGAACTTGACTCTTAAGTTGAACGGTATTGAAAGTTTCATCCTGAAAGCTGGCAGGGTTAGGTCATGTGTGAGTTAAGGCAGACTTACAAAGCTTGGGGCAGGCGGAGTGACTGTGCAAGGGAGCACACAAATTATTTTCAGCTTTCCCTGAACTGTAACTGTCTAGGAAGATATTCCTAACTATTTGTAGTAATGTAAAAGCACCCTCCAGACATTCTTTCTTCAGGTTTTTGGAGGCATGTTATAAACAAGTGATATCTGCTTGGCTGCCAGCAGTTGTCTTTGGAGTGATACAAAAATAATCAATTTATGCCAAGTAGAATTTGAACATGTTTAATTTAGAGTACAAGGGCTCCAAATAATCAAGCAAACTAGAACTAGGACTGATTAGAAGACATGTGCAATCAGATCCAAATGCTCTCTCCTCAATGGGCAAAGAGATCACATCAATAATATAAGGGAAAAAAAAAAAAAAAAAGCTTGAATCATAAAGCAACTGAAAACTTGCCAGGCTAATCTTTCTTCACCTTTTTGTTTGCCTCTAGTGAACAGGAACAGCATAGAGCCCCCATACCACAAACAGCAATGTGCAGAGACAGGCTGCGAGGTGCACTGGATGGAAACATATAGATAGAAAGGGTATATATACCTACGTGTGGGTATCTCTCAGACTGGCATTGTGTCTACCAGAAGCTGTGTGCTGTAGAGAGAGATAATTTGTATGCCGTCAGGAATAAACTGTTTACCGTTTTATTTAGAAAATGGTGTGACCTGCTCTGTTTTCACATTGGTCTTTGAGATACAAAAGTAGTAATCTTGTCTGCTCCAGAGATTTTTTTCTGAAGATTATTCATGCTGTTAGCTTTCTGGACAACACCACCACATTCCTTCCATATCTGAGGCATATAAATCTTCAAGAGCTATTAGTGGACCAGTATACTAATTCAGTAGTTGCTGAAAGAAAGATGGAATGCGAATAGTGTAGCTCCCTGCTACTTTAACTGGACGTGAGCAAATACATTTCTTTCCCGTGAAATCCTCATTAATTTCTTGATTTGTTTGGGTACAACCATGTCTTCTAGTCTCCAAACATCAGAAGTACTGACCTTTATACGCAGAATAGGCACTTCAGTAATTTTTTCCCCTTGTTTTTCATGGCATATCGTTATTTGTTGTTCAAAGTCCTTTAAACTCACCTTATTATTTGAAAACTTTAGAGCTGTCTTCAATGCAAGAACTTGTTAAGAAAATGTTTGAGACCATAGTCGTCCCATTCACAAATGGGATTTAAGAGGGGAAAGGCCAGCTTTTAGTTGAGGATTCTATGATAGATTTTGTTGTTGTTCTTTGTTGTTTGGGAAAAAAAAAGGGGGGGGGGAGTGGCTAGAATATACTTTTTATTCCTTTCAATTAAAATACTACAGTATCTTTATTTTCAAAGATGTATTATGAGCTTTGTGTTCTGGAAGCTATTGGAGCAATTTTTTTGCAGCTTGTTAATGTGGGTCCTGTGACTGTAAAACTGTAACAAATTATCAGCACAGCCCAGGGTTGCTGTAATATTGAGTCTTTTTTTTACTGGCTAAATTTTAGATTGGGATTGGCTTGTTAAATTGTCTGATTACTAGATGAACCCAATTCTTAAGAGTCTGATTTTATAGGCTAATTATCCAAATAGAGTTCACTTTTTAAAAAAAAATTAGTCTTAGCATTGTACAATATTTTAATTTGAGTTTTATCTGCTGTTACCCTTGGAATAGAAACAAAAGCCATCTGCTTTTTAGCTCTTCAGTAGATATCCGTTGTCTCACTGGCAATTTTATTTGATATGCTCCCAGCTGATGTGTTTCATCCTACTGGTTTTGTGCTTTTCCAGAGAATTTAATGTTTTCTTGTCTCAGAAATAGCAATGCGAAGCACAACATAATAAAGCAAAATAAATAAATCTAAGGTAATTAAGATGAAAAACAAAGAGAAAACCCCAAAGGATCTAGTGAAATTAATATGGCAACTTGAAAAAGCATAACTGTGCAATTCAGAGTTCTATATGGCCTACAGTAAGATATTTGAAAACTAAGGTTGATTAGTTAGCAGGATTTAGGGTTTTCTTACTGAAGTCCTGCAAATAAAAAGGAAGGTCTCTTCCTATGCATACCTCCTCAGAACTACTGGAGGTGCTTTCTGCTCTGCCTCTTTTGCTGTCAGGTGTAACTATTCCAAGTGACATTTTGCCAAGTTCGTAATAACACTTTATTATTAGGGGGTGTTTCTTTGCCTTTTATTTCAGCTGTTCAGTTATCACTGGTTTTGGTGACCATTTTTGGAGGTGTTCACTTGGATGCAGTTTAATATTTTTCAAAATAAGTGATAATTGGCTTTAAAAGGTGCACAAAAGCTTGGGCTGCTTGTTCGTCATCCCTGTGGATGTTTAAGTGACTTGGAGCCCTCTCTCTGCATCCCAGGAGTGAAGCCATGTACCCCTCCAGCCTCAACCTGAAAAAGTCTCTACAGGGCTGTGCCCATGCTGACGTTCATCTGCCAACTTCAAACCTCTGTCTGCAGAATAAAATAGCTCTGCAGTTAATGAATTGGGATGGGAATCAATCTTCCTGTCCAGTGAGAGGTTGTGGTTGTTGGTTTGGGTTTTTTTTCCCCGGTTCCCCACATTTTTTTCTGTCTTAAATTCCAGCAAAAAGCTGTCATCTCCAATACTGTCATAAACTGAACAGAAAAATGAAATATGTGGATAGGATCAGTAATTTCTTGCTTGTGTTTTGCATCTTTAACATCACTTTTAATGGAGTATTTATAAATGAAATTAATTTCAGATGTCAGAATAAAACATTCTTACTTCAAAGCTCTTTTTTTAAACAAGGCTGGAATTTTTCTAATTTACCTTTTCCTAGAAGAGGTTTCCATTTCAGTAAAATAGCCTTTCTTGACAAAAACAACAATGAAAAACAAACCTGAAAAAATTTCTGGCCACTTCTGATGGTGTATTTGTCACATACATGCAAACCAGGACTATGCGCCCACAGAAATGTGCTGCTATGAACTGACAGATTGTATTCAGTATAAATCAGTGCATGTTTACATGCTTTGTATGTCTTCAAGCAGTCTGTTTCTGAACTTTAATGTGTACAAAAAGTAAATATCAGGATCTGACCATGTAGTTTCTGGTGAGGATTGTGTCCAGGTCCAGGCAAGCGATGCACATTGTGCAGCCAGTTGCTTGTCAGCTGCTAACAAAGTTTTCAAATCTCCCTTTTTGGCTTCTCCCTTGTTTCCTGGAGAGGAACTAAAATTCCCCTTCTCATCCCTCAGTTGTGCAAGAAGAAGTTGCTGCTGTCCCTCTTTGTACAAACCCATGTCTCAGGTCGGCCCAATCCTGGCAGGCAAGAGGCCCAGCCCCGAGGACCCCTCTCTCCCGATTCTCCCTGCAGTGTGGGGGACCAGACTTTATCCATGGTCAGATTTAAAACACAGATCTCTCATTTTTCTTTCCTCCCATCCCCTGCTGTCTATAGCATGAGTCACACTGCTTGTATTAACAATCTAAAACTGGGTGAACCTATACCTTTGGACCCAATTCTGTTTCAGTCTTCATAAAGTCATATATATTGGTTTGCTGTTTTTTGTGGTGGGTTGGTTGGTTGGGTTTTAAAATGACCTGGAAATAAAATGGTACCAGGTTAGAGTGGTATAGACATGAACCCGGTCTGCATGGTTGGAAGTGACCACATAGGGTAGAAGGCAGTGGTTTTTAAATGTTTTGATACTTGTACACAGAGTCAAGTCCTGTCTGTATTTTCATGCATTTAAGCCAGCACATGCGCTAGCAGATGTCCTGAGAGCTGTGGACCATCTCTTCCAGTATCTACATTTGTTACTGATACTCCTAAACAGTGGGTAGGGCTCCCACAGTGTTTCTCTTCCCACAGGATTTTTCATCCCACTCTATGGAAAGATGGGTGTTTGCTTCTGGAGGACTTTACAGGGGATGAATTGCTTTTTACCACATTCCCTGTCTATATCTTTACTGTTCTTAAGTTTCTTTGGAAAGACAGCTTCATGTTAGTGAGGAGCCTGGCAGTAAGATGAGGATTTAAAGGTCTCGCTGCATTTCAGATTCTCACATATAGTGATTTTCTATTTTAACAGCTAGGAAGAATGATACAATCTTGTATATTCCATGTTTTAAGAGCTGATCCAATGTCCAACGTTTTTGTACACAGGCAGTCAATTCTCTCTTTTTTTTTAAACCAGATCAGATGGGTTGCCTTTTTGAATAATTTCAGTGGTAGGCTGAAATTAATTGTATTTGTTTCTGCTTTTCTTTACAGTAGCTGAAGAGATGATTTTTCTTGTAGCTGTTTCTGGCAGGTTTGTTCCACCTAATTTTAAAAAGTTCCATTGCATGAGAATTAAAAGGGGGGGAAAATATCTTAAATAGCATCTTTGAACTAGATGAGACAGTAAAATTAAAATTCTAAATAGCTGATATGAAGCTTGAAATGTCACTTGAATAGAAGACTAGAGACAGTCCCATCCTTTGTGGAAGAAGCTTTTCTTGTAGGTTGGCCTTTCTACTTTTTGCTCAAATTTCCATGCAGCAATTTAATTGTCTAACTGCCACCAGTAAAAGTTATTTCTGTTGCTCAACAGCCATTTCTCAAAGTTTCATGCCCTTCTCTACCACAAAAAAACCTTTCCTTTATTTCACTACCTATATTCTAAGCAGACTTAGTGTCTAATCTTCATTTGCTTTACCCCTTAATTTTCATAATAAATACTGTCTTAAAGTTTAGATCCAATTACTTAAATGTTGGGAATCTCCAGCATACATAAAGGTGATCAAAACTGCAGTGCTCAGTCTAATGCAAGGAGAAAATAGTATGTTGCATGGAGGTGTCCTGAGAGTCCATGCAGTAAGACACACAGACCAAATATTGATAATGTGTGCATATATTGCAGGGCTTCTTGAGCACTTGCTTCTGGCAAAAGCATTGTCCAGTTTTTACAGCGGCCCAAAATAATGTTCCACATCTGTCATTCTCTTCATAGTCACTGCCTTGCTGCCTCTGTCATTGCTCTGGAATTCCCCTGAGCTGAAATGCTGCGTGTTTTCCTGCTACGCTGTGCATTGGGAACCTCATCAGCTGGGCAGGCTACCAAATGGCCAAAAATTTGGAGGCAGGTATCTATCTTTGGGTTCTCTTCATTATTAAATATGACATCACCTGACTCACAAAATCAGCAAATGCTTGTATATTAGGTCTGTCGCTTTGCAGTGGCCATGTAGTGCGTTAGAGGAGAGTCTGGCAGTACAATCTGAAAAGCAGTCTTGCAATGTGCAGTAGAATTGCTTTTATGGTCCCTCCTCACCATGTTTCCAGCATCTGTGTAAGGTATAAATGTAACTTACCTCAGGGCTTTTACCTGTATTTTGGTCAGTGTTTTAGCAATAGGTCTGCCAAGCAACTTGTTCATCTTAAGACACTAATTCTTGTCTATAGTCTCAGATCTAGTTAATGCACGTCTTTATTTTTTTTCTGAGAATGATTAGCCAGTTTCTGATAATTTTTTTCCTCCATACTTTATAGTTTGAGATCATCTCTGTTTCATCAATATAGAATTTTATTAATTCTCCAGTTCATTATTAAAAATATTAAATTGTATCAGTCAACATGACAACAAACATTGCTGTATCTATTCTTCCCCCTTGAAGTCTATACTCTTCTGTTCCTTTTGATTAAAAATTTCCAAATCTTTTTCATCAACATACTAATACATTGATCAGATATTGCCCTCCCAGATTTCTTACTTTAAAATTTTATCGTTATAAAAGGCTGCTTAAATTCTAGTGAAATTAAGAGCATCTTTCTTCTCCCTCTTTCCCCTCCTATTTTTTTCTTCATCTGTATTTTTGGCAAATAAAGCAATTTGGGTTGTTGCCACAGTTGCTTCTGTTTGAACTTATATTACTCAGGATTGAGCATTGCAAAACACTTCCACAAATATCTCCTGTTATTGATTTATTTTTATAAAAATGTTCAGCTTTTGCCAAACACAAGAGGGACTTTAACTGGAACACAGGTTCACAGAAGAAGCGTTAGAGGTAGAAGTATCCATGGAAACAAACTTTACTGCAGATGTTCAGATATTCTTTAGTCATCCCAACCAGAGGTAGAAAGCAGTATTGGCAAACCTCTCTTTGAAGACTCACAGCTAAATAGCACAGCTTTAGCTCTGTTTGTTGCCGATCAGTAAGCAAACTATTGGCAGATACAACAGGTTCCCTTACAGGACAAATACTGTTGAATAATTGTGGTAAAATAATGGTTCCGAGACCCTGATATTGTCTTTGTAGAAAAAAAGACTGAACTTTTCCAAAGGTTTTGTTGTCTCAAGTTGTATCGTTAGCTCTATTGCCTGTCATTTTGCTCTTTTTTTGAAAGCAGCTGTGTTAAATCCTTCCATTAACCTTCAGCATTTCCCCTCCCTCTTGCATTTGAGCTAATCCAAAGCAATGACTTCAGCTAAACCCTGCTTGCCCAAGGCAGCCGGGTAGTTCCACTTACTTCACAACAATGCACAGTTAGGAATATTTTATATGGGATTAGATGGACAAATATATGAGAAGGAGGCAGGATTCAACTGCTCAACACACTTCTCACAATCCAGCCCTCAAGTAAGTCTCCCTGAATTTCTAAAAGAAATATCTAAAAGATGCTGGTTTGTTTTGTTCTTTTTTTTTTTCTACCTTTTTTTTTTTTTCTTTCTTGTTTTATTCGGGCACTTGGCATCTGAGCCAATTTGTAAAGGTCTGACTGCTTACCAAGTGTCTCTCAATGCACACACTCCTGCAGTGAGCTTGCCAGCATACTATTTCAAGCTTGAGTTTGCAAATCAAAGTCTGCTGTCCCTCTTGAATCTGGCCCTGAGTACAGAGTCTCACTGGTTTTATGCTGGTTTTTTTGGGCAATTTATGGATCCTAGGAGACAATTCTTTTTAATCTGGTCAAAACTAAACTCTTAATCTAATTTTGCATTATTTTCTTTGTTGCTCTTCAAGAGAAACCTAACCTGGCGATCAGGTAGAGACTTTTCAAGTTGATAGAAGTTGGCAAAGGGAAATGTGAGCTGACAGCCTTCTGTCCACCCCTTCATCTGATTCTCTGGTTTTGTTGACAAAATAACTGACTACTTATGAAGTAAATTCTTATTTTAATAACCATTAACCAGGCAACGTGTAACTACAGATATAGGAGCATAAATAATATGTTTTGTATTAAGGAATGTCAGCATAACTCATGGATCTTAAAACTGTGGTTACTTTTTTTTATAAAGACATCAAATATGTTTAGGGCTTCTCAGATGATGTAAATGGGACAGTGAAAATTAATGAGGTTTGCATGACAACAGGTCAAAGATTCTTTCTATTTAACCTGTTGGCTTGATAATGCTGGAAATCAATTCTTTAGAGAGACATTCTGCGTTGTGTCTTAATCTATGGCAATTACATCACATATTCTGAAATAACTACAAAGAACTGAAGCTTTATTTGTTATTTACTGAGTAAATCTTCATGGTGTTGTATTACAGAAACACTTTTAACACCAATCTGAGGAAATATAGTTCAGTATTCACAATTTAATATTTTGCTTGATGTGTAAAAACAAAGCAAATTTTTAATTAAAAAAAGACCCTAAACCCTATTAATACTAGTTTAATATTGAGGGGTTTTTAACTTTAAAAAAAAAAGTTCTTAAAATGTAACCACAGGCTCTTTATGCCAAAATGAAACAATTATTTTTCTATCAAATAAGTCTGTCTCCCCCTCAAAATTATTTTCATTTCACTTTGGAAGTAAAATTGGTTTGGAGATAAGTTATGGCTCTTAATATTACTTGGAGACTGCTGTAATCTTGTAATTGTCTTCAGTAATGGTGTCCCTGTAGGCCCTGATCATTCAACTGGTAGAACAAATGTGCTCATTTTGACGTTAGGCATGAAATACATTCCTGGGACTTCAGTGAGATTTTAAAAAAATGTCAACTGTGAGCAACCAGGGAGCACTGCACCTTCCTAACCACTTACAGCTGAAAATGAGTGGTATTCCCTCCACGTGTGAACCAGACTGGTGTGAGTGTTGTGAACAACAGTGATGTGAGCTGTATGGATTTACGTTAGAGAACATAGTGGATTGGCACTTGGTGGAACCCAATACATCACAGGGGGAGTGATTGCAGAGGATTACAAATGCACAATAAATGGAATGGATAATTAGTTGCATCCCCCGAGGACTGATTTATACAGCTGTAGAAATTGTTCCTAGATAATTCACAATGATGCTAGTTTGGTTGGTTTTCTCATAATCTGGTGGGATTGTGAGCAAGCAATTTACATTATAAAGGACTGAGAAATGAAGTCACTAGAGTCAGCATAATAATTGGTAATTATTATGGTAATTAATAATGGTAGTTTTTTTGCACCAATGGATCCCGCCCTTTCAACTACCTGGGCGATTGCTCATGGGAAAAATTGATTCTGCTTCTTTGGAAAAGAAGTGCAAAGATGCACATTTAATTTGTGTGAACTAACACCTGAGGCCAAAGCAAAGCACAGCTAAATTGGATATCAGTCACTTTGACCTGAGAGGGTAGTGCCTGAAGTGACATTCAGAATGGTAGTTTTATGGAAAATAATACTCAGAACCCTTAAAAAGATAGACAGGAGGATGTTAAAGATAGTAACCAGTAAGGTGGGCACTACACATTGTACGGTCTTCAGCCTCATCAACCAGCATTTTCATCCTTTTGTAGCATCAGTGAAAAATCAATGTCATGTCCTGGAAGTGGTGGGCACATGCTTAACAGCAACTATAAACAGTACGTGCCTTGCACAGCATCTGCCTCGAGACCTCCTGCTTTGTGAATAACTGCTGTGTGCAAGTGTCTGGGCAGCCTCACTGCTTGCATGCTCCATAGTGTGCTTTCTTAATCGTTACTTTATCAACTTAGTTACTACTTCAGAAGCACATCTACTCTTCTAGATGATTCGAAAAACATTAATTCATGTAATTGATCTTGACTTCTTACTTTTATATTCATCCTACCAAAAAAAAAGAGCTGCTTCCCAGTGAATCCATGTGAACTGTGCTGGCACATATACTGAATGGGTTTTCTGAAGAGCTATACTGTGCAGCAGGTAGGAGGATGCTGACTTCTGAATCATTTATCAGAGCATTAATCAACCGTGCAATAGTTTCCTATTGCAAGCTCAGCCTTTGTCATCCTGAAATATTGAAACTGGGGAGATTTAAATACTCTGCAAATATATACCCTCTCATGGGGAAAAATGAAAAATGCCAGCCTCTGATTAATTACATTGAAGGCATTTTTACAGTGTAGAGCTGGGTGTCTGACACTCTCACCCTGAATTTTGTGTTTCAGTTGTGCTTCCTGGGAATGAGCTAGGAGCTGTTAGCAATATGCTGCGTTCAAGGGACTTTCAATTTCCTGCTGCTGCAGCTAGCATCCCATTTCAATGGACCACTTTTTAAAAGCAGTTAATGGGAGGAGGTTATGCTTTGGGCAGTATTGGGTGGGTTGGGTTTCTTCTTTTTTGGGGTTTGGGTTTTTTCCTTTTTTCCTTCTTTCTTCCTATATATAGCCACCCTGGGAGGCCATTTCACAGTTTGATTGCTGGGATGGTGGTTAGGATTATTCACTCTTGGGAAGTTTTGTAGCTCTTGTGCTTCAGTTTATGGAGCTATTTTCCCTCCCTGAGGTTTACCTCAATCCCATTCACTTTTTATTTTGGCTAATCAAGCCAAAGGCTCTCAGTTCACAATTTCCTTCTGTTCCCCAATTACCCTGATAATCTTTTTCACACCAGTTTTAATTTCTGACTGTTACACAGCACTGGTAGCCTTTGTTCAGTGTTTCAAATCAGGCAATTAGGCCCTTGCACAGCAGCTTGAATGCTGAAAATAATTCTCATAGATTACTTTTTTCCTTTTTTATCACTGCATGGTGGCTTAAAGTCAGTCTGAGATCACCTTGGCTGTTCTTCAGCTAGTTCTCTGTTTGACAAGCTTACATCAGAAAACTTTGCTACTTCCTGAGCCTGAGCTCGCATCTTGTACTTCTGAGTTTTACCCCATTCCGGTCTCCTTTGTCATTCCTAAGCTTGGTTTTGCATAAAGAAAATTGGCAGTTGACAAATATTGCTAATAGAAGTTGAGAGCAGCTCAGAAAAGAGCACTCTTTCAATAATTCAGGGTAACAAAAACAGATAAAGCAGATAACTCTAAGAGCAGGTTTTTATATTGTATTTTGAAAAACATTTTCTGTGATTATTTTACACTTATTTTCTAATACAAGCTGAGGGGGCTCCATTAACCATATATAAAAAGCCACCTTTACAAACTGATTTAGGAATAACACTTCGGCTTCCACCCTGCAAATCATCTAAACTTTAAACGTAGTGAAGGTCCCAGCAGTTTCTCTAGTAGTGAAGTCAATTACTTGGCAGACAGTTATTTATTGTCTTGAATAGACTCTTTAGGACCAAATATTTGCTCAAACCTTCTGAGAGGTATAAAATGACTTATTTTGGGTAGGACAGCATAAGGTGTGTAACAAGAGGGGAGAATTGCTGGGGTGTTTTGGGTGGGTTGTGGGTTTTTTGGTGTAGGTTTTTTTTTTCCCTTTGGTTGTTTGGGGTAGGGGTTTTTTTGTGTGCGGTGGGTTTGTGTGTGTGTGTGTGTTTTAGTTTGATTTTATGATTTTGTTTGTCTGGTTTTGGTGGTTTGTGCAGGGGGGTTGCAGGTTGGGTTGGTTTGCTCAAAATAAATCCAAAATGTTTTCTCATACTTCAGCACTCTGGTTGAAATTTGGTATTAGACTTTAATCATCTACATAGTTATGTCCCATAGGCATTATTTTAAAATCTCAGTGATAACCCTGAATTCTGTAACTACATTTAATCAAGTAATACTTGTGAGATTTGTCTCACAGGCTTGGAGTTTTTTCATGTTCAAGATTTGACTGTCCCTTTTCTGCCAGCTTTACTTGAGCTCCCTATGGAGTTTGCTTTGAGACAGAATTCATCCCCAAACATAGCTTGCAGGTTGAAATACAAAATTTGGTAGTTACTGTCACGACTCAGACAAGGTCCCCAAAGCAAAATACTCGAACTCAGGTGTTGCTGAGAAGACATCAGACGCTTTTACTGTGGCATACATCAGGGAAACTGCATGTCATTGTTTTTAATAAAGCCCACATTTATTTTTTAAAAGTAAATAATCTCCAAACTTGATTTCTTGTCAGAAGGATATGGGAGTGAGCAGGGTACATGCAGAAGAAAATCCTGGTATTTATAAGCTGCTTAAGAAAAGCAATATACAGAGTGTGATGTGTCATCCGAGACCTTGATTCTTGCACGTCAGCCAAATAAAATTAATATGGGAAAAAATAATTTTGCTGAGAAGAGTGGGTGAATTTAGTAGTCAGAGCTGAACTTGTACATACCACATAATACGGCAGTTGAGGTTCTCTTTACATAAATTAGCTTTAGTTAATATGGTGGCAAACCATATACTCCTGTTTTGTCTTCAGTGTAGCTTAGATGTTGCAGGAGATAACTTGAAATTTAATTTCCAGATGTGCTGCATGGCCAACAGAGTGCAAAAGGGATAAAAAGAACTTTGCACTTGAGCAAAATCCTTTTGGACTACCTGATTTTAATAATACAGAAGAGAAAATAAAATTTTCTCCTAGGTTCTGGGTTGGTATAAATAGATGTAACTTTGACTTGTGTAGGCTATTCTGTTTCAGAGTAGCTGGTACTCTGCCTCAAAGATTTTTTATTTTTTTTTGTGAACTTCATTTCTGTCATAGGTACTTTTTAATTGAAAGTGTGGCTCTATTTAAAAGGGGAAAAAAAAAGGCAAGGGGAAAAAAAAAACAAAACAGCAAACTCTTTGTCTTCCAATCATCTACTCATAGTAAAGGTAACTAATTCTTAAGGAAAAAAATACTTGTTGAAAAAATTTTAAACGCTAAAATTGTTCTTAATTTTTTCTGGGGGAGAGTGGGGAAATCCTGTTACAGATAGCCTCTAGCACCTTCTCCTGGCCTCATCCCAAAAGCCTCCCACAGGCTACAAATGTTGTAATATCATTATCTTTCCTCCTTGGTAATCTATTATTCTCTTCTTCACCTCTCCATTTCTCATCCCTGCTCCAGCCTAGGACTTCACCACTACCTGTCTCTTGTCGTGAGCAATGGCAGAATTAGAAAACACAGCTCTGAGGTGGCTGACACATGCTCAGAGCTAAGGAGGAGCATCTGCCTGTCAGAGACAGGCTCTGGTCATGCTTCCCCATGGCACAGTGAAAATTACAGCTCTGAATGCAGTCCGTTGTGTGTGATGCCTAAAGTCAATTTAAGAAAGAAGGTCCTTGCAGATGATGGTGCTGCAAAGACTTACTACTTAGCTGGTTACGAACTACATGTATCTGGATCATGAAGCCCAGTATAATTTAAGACCTGCCACAGCTGTAAGTGGTTGTTAATTTTGGATTGCTTTAGACCAGGTTCTCCATGAGCACTCAGTGTGTTAATAGGACTTTCTGGGTGAGAAAGGCCTCCTTGCATCCACCAGTTTGCGTTAAGTCTAGGCTGTAGCTTTTTAAACAAAGAATACCAAAACCAGGAGCCAGGCCCTCAACAGGGGTTAGAAAAATTGTTATTTAACTTCACAGTTTGTAAGCTAGATATTTTTGATGATTTTTTTGATGGCCAAAGATGTTTTCTGACATGAGAAAAGACTGTTTTCAAGAGGTCTGCTGTTTCACTGTAATGACAAATTAATATCTTTGAGCTAACGGTAACTCTTAAAGCATAATTCAGCTTCATTAATACAACAAATTTGTCATGCATCCCACTTCCACCATGCACATAAATGGTGCCCTTGATAGTCTGTTGTGGTGGGTTAACCTTAGCTGGATGCCAGGTGCCCACCAGGCCCCTCTATCACTCCCCCTTCAGCAAAATGAAGTGGGGAGAATAAGATGAAAAACTCGTGGGTCAAGATAAAAGCAGTTTAATTAAAGCAAAGGCCAAGGCCAGGCACAGAAACAAAAGGTGAACAAAGATGTTATTCTCTACTTCCCCTCAGCAATGTCTGGCCACTTCCCAGGAAAGCAGAGCTTCAGTGTGTGCAGCAGCTGCTCCTGAAGACGAACACAGTAACCAATGCCCCCTCCTCCTCCCTGCCTGTGGCTTTTATGGCTGAGGTCACATGGTCTGGAACAGCCAATCCGGGTCAGCTGTCCTGGCTCCGCCCCCTCCCAAGCTGTGTTACACACCCCCTGCTGGCTGCCAGGGTCACACTCAGCACTGGGAGGGTGCTGTGGGGATACCAACTCCATCTCTGACAGACCCAGTACATCTCTAATGACTGCTTGTTTCCTGGTAGAGGAAAACATATCGCATTAGCATGAAGGAAAGAATCCTTTCTATTTATTTATTTTTACCATGTTCAACATAGGTGGGATAATTAACATGCAGCAGAGTATGGTCTAGATGCCCAATTAACTTCAAATAAATGTGTTCTGGTAACTACTCCACATACAGCAATACAAATATTAAATTAACTTTTAGGAGTGAATTTTATGGATCTTTGAGTTATTTAAGATTAAATAAATTGACCAAACTTTACCTGAGGTTTTTTTGTAAAGTCTCCAGACCGTTTTCTCTCCCTTCTGCCCAAGCATGGAACTGCACAAGTCAGTGCTGCCTGCATGTAATCTGAAATTCCCAAGCATTACCATTTGCTACTGAATTGTGTACAAACCAGGATGGGTGTTCAGGTAGACCTGCGTGCCTTTCTGAAGACAGTAGGTTAAGTTTGCTTTGTATTATTTTCACATTCTATGTATATCTGCAGAAATATTTCTGAAAATCACTCAACACCATTGAAGTAATACCCGAATCAAACAACCTTTAAATTAATAGCGAGTAATTGGATGCATTGTAGACACTAATTATACCTTTAAACAAAGCTGCACACACCTGCCTGCTGGTATCTGTCGCCCAGAGACCACTTGCCGTATGTGTATGGCTGCCTTTCTGACGGTACTGCCTCCAAGACCAAAATTTTGTATGAGGTGTCATTGGTTTTCCAGACATCCCTCTGAATTTCTCATGGCTTTTTCTTCTTGAGAACTACCTTTGCCTATGTAAACCAATTAGGTGGACTGTAAGATTTCTGCTCATAAGTCATTAGTGAGAAGGTTGCTATATCTTATGATCCAGTCTGGGAAATAGTATAATAGTAGTAAAAGCAATTGTGATTGTGCGTTCTCAAAGCTCTTTACAATCATGACCTAACCTACGAAAGGGTCAGCTCTGTGGCTTAGGAAATACATAACCATTTTCCAACTTTCCATTTTCCAAAACCAGCACACACAGAGACCAAGCTCCCAAGCTGCTGTCCTGAAGGACTGTACAACAGCAGTAGAGAGAAAAAGATCTGGAAACTCTATTTGACAGGGCCCCTAAATCATGTAGTTTGGACATAAGTTTACATTTCTAAGTAACCCTTCCTTAGCTCTGTATTCACACAATTATTTTCATGGATGTTAACTTTTGCATTTGAGCTCTGCCTGTGAGTGGATGTTGATCCAGCTGTCCAAAGGTGTTTAATCTCAATGATATAAATTCATCTCCATCCTATGAAGTAGAGTGGTTTATACAAGCTGCTATTGCAATCAGTTTTTTAATGCCATTGAAATTGAAAACTCCACGTGTTTCCAAGTGCTGTTTAACAAATAATTTGTGTAAATATCAAATCTTATTTAAATATTTTCAGTGAAGATAGAGACATGCATGGGAAATACGAGATGAATGGATTTAACCCAAATGACATTACACAAGGGACATTGCAAAATCTGGACTAAGTAAAAGGAATCGGTTGTAAATCAGTTTGACATTGAAGACTTGTCTGCTTGTCCCCTGTATAGTAGAAAGAGCTTCATTTCTGAAAGAAAACACTGGTTTTACAGACCTTGCAAAGGTCACTCAGTACAGGAATATGTCTGTGCTACACCAGACTTGACACCAGGCCTTCAGAGCCTGCGAAGTCAGTGAAGCCTTTTTTTTTTTTTTTTTTAAATTCAGTTTTCAGAAATTAAAACCTTTTTAAAATGCAGTATCCCATCTCTTGAAAATACCAAGGGACACGCTTGCCAGAGTGTAACAAGCTGCTTTTGGAGGTACAAGCTCTCACCTTTATGTAAATTTGATGGAATTAATAACTGTGCTGCTTCATCAGAGAAGCATTTGAAAATTTTACAGTCTTGAATCTCTAAGTTGCTGTGTGCAGTTCATCCAAGCCTGGTGTCACGCTCCACTTTTGACACCATTGTGTGTGCATCCAGCATGCTGATCTGAAGCCCAAAAAACAAGTTCCCCATAAATGAGCTACTTTCCTGAAGCCCTGGGAATGCTATGGTGTCTACAGGTTTTTTTCTAACTGGGATGTATCGCTAGTTTAAAAAAAAAAAAAAAAAAAGAAAAAAGGAACAAAAGGAAACTAACTGCAGAGTGGAATTTTTCTTTCAAACTTTGCGAAGGTTATTTGTTATACACAAGAGTATGAGGGAAAGATTACTATAATGCATGTCATGTGTCTTTGATTTACCTACTTGGTTTTACTCTTTTACTATTGAATTACAACAAGAAAAATCTGTTCAGGACAGCAAGCAGGAAATGAAGCAGCAACTGGTGATAAAAGAGGCTTTTGGGGAAAATATATCAAGGGTCTTTCAGGAAACAGCAAGATGTTCTTGCTTAAGAAATGTTTGCCTGGTTCCAGTGAGGTTAACAGCCTTGTTTTTGTTTGGTTTCTTGTTTGTTTTATTTCCCAACTACCTACAAGGCTGGAGGGCAGAGCCATGCTATTTGTCCTACATGTGCTAAGCTGGCAGTTCAAGTGCAGCCAAGTACGATAGATGAGCATTGATAGCTGATGCTGTTTAGACGAACCCGTGTTAGAAAACTTTGTGGCCCCAATCCTTTATTGGTTTGCAGAGTGTTTTTGGATGATGGCATAAGCTGTCATTTTGCAAAGTGCTATTTTGAATCACTTGAAGTGAATAACAAGCAAATATGCAAAATGTAAATATTCCTGGGTGGGCTTTAGGTTCAGTTTCACGATGGCACAGAAATGAGTACATGAAAATTAATTGCATGAGAAACCTACAGATTTGGCAGAATACCTCTGACAGTTGCTAATGTTATCGTTGCCTTCAGTTCATGCTGCATCTGAAGTGCAGCGTGAATGAGCACCTTTCAAAAATGTTGAATATTAAGATCCTCAGTGGATGGTTTTAAAGGGCTGCACCGTCTATTAAATCAGACCTTTATCTGCAGTGGTCTGAGTCTAGAACCTCCCCACAGCAGAAACATGACAGCAGCATATGTGAAAGCAGGATTTGGGCCCATATTTTAAGAAAACAGTCACATTCCTTATTTGCAGTCAGCTCCAAAATCTGCTGCTTTGCATCTGGGCAATCTCCGTGAACCACAAAGGCCTTCAGAGTTGGTTCTTGTTGTTGAGAGCCAGTTCGGTGCTTTGGGACCTACTTCCGGCAAGAAAGTGACTTATCAGCGCTGGCCACTGAAATCAAAGGAGCAAGAGTAGCACCCACCAGCTAAGGATGTGTCCTACGGAGCTAAATGTATGTGTCAGCTTTGTATACGTTGCAATGACAACTCTGATGCTGCAACAGTTGATAGTTCTCTCCCAAAGGTAAATTAGCTTTCTCTTTGCACTGCAGAAGTAAATCTGAAGGAGAAAGGATGATGTCCAGGAGTGTCTCTTTGCTCAGTAACAAGTGAGGGGGAGAAATGCCAGTTCTATTACCAGTTTTGAAGTCTGTGAATCTGACACTTGATCGATGGCCTGTGTGAGCACTGCCTGGGTTTCCCATTCTCCAGTCCAAGATGCACTGACTTTTCTGTGGCATTTGCTTAAATCAGAGCAACCCCTCTAAATAACAGGCTGCATGTTTGCAGGCAAAGTAAATGCTCTGAAGCTGATCAGAGGTGCTACGGAAAGGCAAAGTAGTGCATTTTAAAGAGAACTGGAACAATAAAATTGTATTTAGTTGGAGCATATCTGACTAGCAGATGGTAAGGAATAAATTGAAGAAGATGAAAACCACAAGGATGTATTAGGGGAGGTAGTTACCAGCAGGTGAAGTGTGGGACTTCTGTAACATAAACCATAATCCAATCTCTAAAATAGTAATGGTCATGATGCTATCATAAACATAACGGTGGCTATGATCTCTGCCAGCATGTAGCTACAGGAGCCGTCAGCACCTCACACAGCTCCAGAAGCTATCAGGTTGCCAGGGCTGGAAGGGCGGCAGCAGGAAATAATTGGGACTTTTCACACTTATACTCCTAATATTCATTTTTACAGAGTAAGAAAAATGGTAGAGAAGGCTTGAGAGAAAGGTGCAAATGCATATTGGCTGTAGCTTTTTCAACCAGTTGGCAATCTGGAACTGCACCAAGCTGCAGAAATGGCAGGGATGCTGCACCGATGCGATCATCCACGTCAGGCCTGGAGAATCCTTTTCCAAAGTGGCGTGGCCCTTTCAAAGAGGTTTTGAAAAGTAACGGGGAGCATAGAGAGTCATTGGGTTTTCAGATGGGAGAAGAACACACTCTCTTTTCTTTGGTTCCAGGTAGCTTGGTGTTCTGGTGTCTTGCTCATTAGCTCAGCTGACCTGTATTGACTTAATTCAAATTTGATGGAACTGCGACACTTTAAATGGACTTAAACTGGAGGAATTTATTATTTTTATTCTTGGAGACACTCTGTAGCATTTGGGCTTTAAAACAGCAGTAGTAGTGACAACTTCTTCCCAAGTATGTGTATATATTTTTAATCTGATAAACGCACATTTCATGATTTGTCATAATCTCTTGTTTATCCTAAAGAAGGTGGAACAATAGGGAAACTTGCTGATTTTAGGTCTTCTTTAATGGACTTCACAGGAATGAGAACAAGGAGAGTGGCTGTAACGTTTAGTTTGTGAACAGGGTGTACATTAGCCTCGTGAACTGTGCTTTTCATTTTCAGTCAAAAACTGTACTTTCAAGACCGTTAAGAATTAGGGATAAATTACACTTGCACAAAGCTGACAGCTCTGCTTCCAGAGAGGAGGTTGCATAACTGGGTTGAGACAACAAAAAGCTGTTGTTGAAGTCGAATTCATGTGTCTGTGGGGAATTATATTTTCCAGTCAAAAGTGTAAAGATATATCCCTCAATTACAGATGTAAATATGGCAGAGCTCTCATTTTCACCTACTGCAGCCTCCTCAGGAGTTTTATGCATCTGTTCTACCGACTGGGTGAATAACCTGCAGTGAATAGTTTTTCTGTTTCTGATCGGCCTTGCTAGAGGCATTTTGCCGTGGACATCTTGGGAGTTAGCTGTGGGATCTGGGTGACTTAATTTCTACTAGTATAAGTTAAGATTAATGGGACTGTAATTGGTGACTTGGCAATCTGTGTAATATCACTGTGGTAAGAGCATTAGGCTCAAACACGACACATTCAGCTCACAAGTGGAGGGATGCAACTATTCATATCATTAACCAAACATTGCTTTATTTCCTACTTTTTTTTTTTAAATCTTCTCTCACAAACGTTAACAATCATTCCAGTTTTCAAAAACCTTTGCAGAGGAAGGGATATACTTGTGGTAACTTCAGCGTAGGCTTGGCATGTGCAATCACGCGGCATTCGCAGTCACACAAACTTCAAAGCTTTCTCCCTTCATTGTCTTCTGCTCTTCGCATGCCACCTGATGTGGCTTGCTGAGCCTCCCTAGCCCTCCAGAGCCTATGCTGGCAGACATCTATGCAAGGAGGGGGTTAACAAGTCGCTTCTGTGAGCATATATGGGAGGTTTCAGGGTCTTTCTGGCTTTCTACAGAGAAAAATAAGGCAAGTTTTTAGACATAAGGAAACTTCTGGGAAAAATAGATGTCCAGTGTGCTGTTATAAAGGAGTGCTCTTCTCAGGAGGAGCATAAGGCGAGCCCTGGAAGAGAGGCAGCTAAAAAGACAACAGCTGGAAAATTGTAGATAATTGTAATAGGAAAAGTAGTAAGAGGGTTTAAAGCCAATTCCAGGAAAAAAACCCTTCACTCTTGTGCTTTAAAGCATGCCTATTACATGGTATATCCTTAGTAGCACTTTTTTTCATGAGACATAATCACATACTTGAAGCTTTTACAGAGAGTTCATTCTTTGAAGTACTTTTTCATATCAGGGTTTTTAAAAAAACAAAACCACTCATATTGCTAGATTTTTTTCCTTCCAGCATTGCAGCATATTACTGTCCCATCCATCCTGAGGCTTTTTACTTACATGTGTGATGTTTTGTAAGGATTTAACTGAAGTCAGTTAAATTTATCTGGATTTACACCCACACTGAGAAATTGCAGAACAAGAACTTCTATGACTTATTTTCAAGTGTTGTATCTTTTCCAAACACAGGCCTTTCCTAGAGAGATGTGGCGATATTTTTCAGGAGGACGGTGTAGGACCAGGTGATTGCTGAGGTTCTGTCCAGCCTGAACTCCTCAATGGATCCATGTTTCTTCCTCGGTGGATGGACATGCCATCAGGGCATTGCTGCTTGCCATAGTCAGAGTGCCTTTCCCAAAAGCGCGAGCGGGAAGGGAATCACATCCTGGCACAGCTAGCATCGCTACTCAAACAGTCTTTCTCATCTTTTAGTCTTTTCTAACTGAGCAATGGCAGCTTGTCTTTCTGGTGCTGACTCAATGATTAGTGCAAAATACATTTATTTCCAATGACCTCCAGTAATGGTCCATCTCAAATAAATGTTTTTGCTTACTACTGCAAGTACTGAGCAAACGGTGCCCAGATGGCTTATAAGCAAAAAGCTTTCTTTTGCATCTCGTATGTAGAAGCTTTGTATTTTTCTTAGTCATCTTTTGGGGAAATTATCAGAGGGACACTTAGAGCCACTTTTCCCATTACTATCCAAAGGAGTGTTAGATGTGGGCCTAACATTATAAATATGGGGTTTGTGATTAAATACAGAGCAGTAGTATGCGTTCATGACTAGTATTGTTGGCTGGGAGAGGACATGAGTCAACTCATGAAGCTCAGGAGGTAGGCAGAGGACCTTTGAGTTGATGTTAAGGAGTGCGTGTCTGACATGGTATGGGAAAGGTGATACATAGGAGAGCTAAAAATATTTTCTTGCAGATAGATGTGGAACAGACATCTTGTTCATTATGCATCTTTTAAGCTTTGCTTGCAAATTGACTTAATAGTATATAATCATGATTTATTTAAAGGCAAATTAGCATTTGACTTTCAATTTTCAGTTAGATAAGTCATCTGCATTTCTGGTTTGGTGTTATCATGGAGCTCGTGTTTGGCACTTCATTTGGCACTTTTTAGGTCACTAATATGAGTGTGATGAGTGTGTTGGATGGCTTTTTTTTTTTCCTCTTTCATAAGACTTAACCTAAATCATGGCATTAAGTAATATTACTTTCATGCTGGTGCGAATGTTTTATTAGTTATTAAAAGTATATGTGGAAATTTATTCTTTCTTTCAGGTACAGCCAGTCTGTTGTTGCTGAGTTTCTGGATTTGTGCCTACCTGATCACAGGTATTTCCCCATGTTGTTCAAGTTAATGTGTGTTTGCGGCATGAGTAACCGACCTCAGCACTTTGCTACAACAGAAACTGGGGTTGAGCAGGTGTGGGGTGTGGACATCTATCATTTTGAAATGTCTTTTAAAAAAAGCAACCAAACGAAGATTGGTTTTGAAAAGTTGAAATAGGTCTTAACTATCTATTTACACTGTGATCTCCATTCATTTATTTCTCAGTTTTCTTTCATGTAAAGTCTCTGGTTGTTATCTCTATCAAAACTTTTTGTTAATCAAGCAGTCTCAAAAGAAAAGGGTTTTTCAGACTGGCTGGGGAAACTTTGTATACTGACATTTTTAGCTTTTGCATGTTTTCAGTGCCATTTATTCTTAGAAGATAAATGGTTACGAAAGGTAGAACAGGAAAATGAAGGATAGAATAGGACAATGCTATATTTTTTTTTTTTAAATAAAGCATTTAGAAACTGAATTTAATCCTGTGGGTAACTCCTCATCGTTGCTGATGTGGATTTGTCTGCGATGCTCTTGTAGGCTATGTGCACGTGTATAGAAGTCAAACTGTACTCTAGTCCAGAAAAGATCCCTTGTGCATTTCCCTGGAAACAGCAGCTGTAAGGTTGCAGGGTTATCTAGGCTGTATCTAGCATTAGTTATGCTTCCTTTTACATCTGTATAAACCCAGAGGGACTTTTGAATTACTGGTATAGCTGCTTCTAGAGTTTTGGTTTACTCACTGTGAACACTCGTGGTTTGTTCCTGTCAAATCCTACAATCTGCAGCAGGGAGCTCATGGTACACAGGGTTCTCCTGGTGGAAGTGATTTGTCAAAGTCGTACTTGGTAAGCATAGATAGTAACTGCTGTAATGTTTTGTTGTTCAGAATTATTCACCAAAGACAGACCAAGAATCATCTAGAAGGTGCGTGTCACTCAGACGTAGTTCAGTCAAGAATTTCAACAGTCTGTTTCCCTGAATACAGAGGTTACTTCATGGATTTCCTACACAAACCACGTAAACGTAAGTCTTCAAAATCACCTGTCTGGTGCCAGTACATGTTACAACCATGCAAAATGCAATTTTTCTAAGTCTGTTCCAATGTTCACTTAATGGCCTTGCATGCCTGACAATAAAGCTCCTGTGTCAGAATGCTCATAAGAAGTGAGCACAGAAAGGAGACAAGAGCTGCAGTGTGGCCATTTAATAATCCAGACAAACTGGTTGAGCAGGAAAAGCACATTCTGGGTTTTTATTCTTTATTATTTGCATGCTGCTACTGTTCCAGTCCTACAAAGCTCCTGGGATTCTGTGTAGTTTATAGTGTATGACTCATTGGTCTTTTGACACTAAGCTATTTGGCACATAAAGATTTTGATTTATACTTCCCTGGAGAAATGTATGTACAGAAAGGTTACAGGGGGAGGTAAGTGGCCCTCAAATTGTATTACCTTTGAAAAGTGAGAGAAAGTCTCTCTTAAAATGTTGAATAGGACAGTTATGATGCCAGTAACAGAAGTCTTCGGAGCGTGCCACTCTGCAGTTTGTTTACTTACATCCAGAATTAAGATAGTGAAGGTGCTTTTTATAAGCTATTTACTTTCCACATAACCAAAATGGTAGTGAAACAACCCATATTTGAAAGTGCTCTTTTTGTAGCATTTTATTGTAAAACGTTTCTGCTTCTCTTCAGTTTGGCTTAGCAAGCAGGTAGGAATATTGCAGGGAATGTGACCAAACTGCAGTAATCTTCCTTTCTTCCTTCTCTTTTCCAGATATTGTTACGGTGTCAGTGGCTTTCAGACCTTTTGGCCAGTATCTTTTAAGAAGGGTTTGGTATCCATTATTAGTTAGTCTCCACAGCAACTTCTTATGTGAAGTGCCCCAAATACATTCACAAATAAATATCTGGAGCTTGGCAGCAAACTCTTCCCAAGCTTTACTTAAACATTCTGTAGATTCAAAAATGAGAAAGACGGAAGAAATTGCTGACGTTAACATATAGAGGACTGTGCCCAGGTGACTTCTGAGAGCTGCGGTGAGGCAGCATACAATGTTATCTCTCCACCTCCCTCAGAAAGCCAATGGCATTTCTGTTCGTCATTTCATTAGAGGAGCACAAAAGGAGACGCAGAGCTGGGCTGTGCACAGGTTGTACAATGGCCATCCTTTTCCTTTAAAGAAATGCATTCAACTGTGCATGATTAATTTTTTCCTCTGGTGCGTCACTTGTAGCCACTGAGAGCATTTTTCCCCAGAAACACAATACCTACTTTCTTAACTGCAAAAATCGGTGGATGTTTAAACTTCATGGAGTCTCAGTAGCCTGCAGAACTTCAATAGCCCAAAAGTAGTCATTCGATATGAAGTCTTTGCTTTCGCTCTTTCTGATACTGTGCACTTTGTATTATTGTACATCAATAGTTTATCTCAAAGAAATGGCAAGAAAGAGTCTGCTATTCCATCTCTAGAAGAGCTCTGCTGTCAGGCAGCTAACAGTTTTTCCACTTATCTCCAGGTGTTTCAGAACTTCAGAATTGCTATGGAAAAGCATATAATTGTTTGGGCCTGAGTTTGTTAAAATTCTGTCCAAATGATACAATTTTAATGAGTGTGGAGGGATGGCTGCAGTGCAGCCTATATGAGTCAGTCATGCTAACCTGTTAACAAACTCAAATTATTATAAATAGCCTTCTGATAAATTTAAGTGATAGCTTCTCTCATTTTGTGTTGTCATTCTCTCTCTGACAACAACAATGATCCAGTATTTTGAGTTCTAAAGCCATTGTTCTGTAGTCATTGATTTTTATGGGGAAGTGGGGTAGAGAAGAAAGGGAAAAGCTTACTGTTGCTTCCCATGGTTGTAAGGTAAGGTTCCATCCATATGTGACACTGAGTATAAGGTCTGACCCTGTAGCCCTCAGAGTCAGTAACAACATTTTTACCGATCTCAGAGGTGAGTGATTCAATTTATAATGCTCCATCTAAAAGCACAGCATCTGGTCCTGCAAGTAAACCCTTTGGAGCAGAGTCACCAGTGTTGCAGCAAGACCTGTCAGACTGCTGTACGCAGGTTGGCATTGGAAACACCTGATCCTGTTCCAGGTGCTGAGCAGTGGATGATCCCAGCCATAGGTCTTTCTGGAAATTTAGTACCTTGTATGTGCCTCTGACTTTAAATCAAACCACGATCTGAATTTTTAAATCAGAGTGGTATGTCTTTCTGTGAGCAGTAAAGGAGCACTGTTTAACATCTAGCTCGTGCAGGGTGGCACTGAGGGAATTTTCAGGAACTTCAGTGTGATCGTTATCTCTGTTTTAACATTCATTGTCTAATGTCTCAGGCGAGAAGCAGTTTATGGGTCAGCAGAAATATTTTGAGAGCATGTATGTAAATGGATGACTGGATTGCAGGAATTGGGAGAAGAGCAGAAGGATATTTTCATGTGTATTCCTAAAAATGTGCTACCCATGTGGTAGCAGCAGTAGAGTCTTCCCTGTTTTGGTCAGCTTGGCTGACACATCATCTTCTCTAGTTGCTGAGATTTACTTGGACACAGACAACTTGGTTGCTCTGCTCTGCCCTGGGTGCCGGTGTCATTCGGTGCGGTGCCTTGTTCACCTCATGTTCTCTTTCAGAAGAAGCCCCTCCTGGGTGTTTCTCTCCCCTTGAATTCTTGGATGGGAATCACCACTGCCTCAAACTCTTGCAAACCTTAAATATCTGATGTTGGGGTTGCAAACTGTAATGCACGTTTGCTTCTCTTTTTTTAATTCCCCCTGAGGAACCCTTGTCCAGCTGTAGAACATCTAAAAAGGATGCCTGGTTTTAGAGGACAGTGGCTTAGGAAGTTAATTTTCAAAGAGTCTTTGAAAAATGTTAAATTGGTCTGTGCATTCCTTCACATTTTGTGACCTTAGATTTTGCAAAGTTGTCAATAAGATAGCCGTGTTTTGGAACATGCATAGGTATGAATTCTCTGGTATTTTCTAATGGTCAGGACATGGCCCAGACCATTTGGGCCTTTTGACTTCTATTCTAAATACTAGTATTTCACGCACTTGGTCAGGTGAATCTTCCTGATGGGAGCATTGGATATGTATCTTATACTTGCAGAGGTTTATAAAGTCAAGTGTTTCCTCAATAAAGTGGAAAACAACTCATTATGCCCTCATTATTCTTAGAGACTCAGAGAAAGCAAGCTAGCAGGGCATTGGGGCCAGAAGATTTATAATCTGTACTTTGTTCTGTTGCTGCATTTTGGGCAGGTCAGTTGCCTCTCCATGCCTCAGTTTCCCCTTTCAGCATGTCTCTGCTGTCTCTCTAAAAAGGAAGCTCTGGGAAGTGTGAGTGCCTTTAGCCTGTCACTGTGGGATGTGAAATGCAGAGGTGGTACTATAAAAGAAATAATAACTTATGTGTCATGTGGGGCCTTGCATTTCATTAAATTTTCTGTCCTCTGAGGAAAACCCTTTTTAGAGGCTGGGAAAGGGAGGCAGTAAAATGTGCCTAATTATATTTGACTCTAGTGGATGTACTTCAGTATGGGCCTCTTGTGTTAGTCTGGAAAAGTTGAAAAGGAGCCCATGGTTATTTTAAAATTGATTATCATTCTTCTGAAGTCACGTTGAAAAAAAGGACAGCTAGGCAAAAACAGGCAATAAAATTACTCGCAGACGAGGCAAAATAAACCATATGTCAGCTACACCTTAAAGCCAATGGGATGCTGCCTTTGTTTTTCTCAGTGTGGTACTTTTGCTGAGGTATTACAAGAGACCTTGTGCAAAGTCCTGGCATTTTGTGTCTGACACAACAGTAGTAATAATGCATTCCCTTTTTAATTTTAACATTAATTTCTTATTTTACAATTATATGCTCAGGCCCTTGCAGAGCTTGCAATTGCAGGGTAAATATTTGTATTTTTATTTTTAATAATTGATTGTCTAACTTCAACATCTGCTGAGTACAAGAGATGCAGGAGCTGACAGAAAAAGTGTATGGCTGTTCTCAGCAGGGCGTTGGTGCAGCTTTCCTCAAATATTTTCTTCCAACGTGTTCGGTGCAGAACATATGGGCGCATACTCCCTGGCAGCATCAAGCCTGTGGTTGCTGAGTGCTTTGGTATGTTCCAAGTCATTTACACCATCTAGAAAATAGGCGGCAAAGCTTGCTGAGAGGTCCCCAAGCAATTCTCTTGGCAGAGAATGGATGTGGCTCCAGCAGGCACAGGGCAAGTGGAAATTTCCCTTGGGACATCCCTGGAAAAGGGGAGACTAAAATATGGCCTGGTACACACTGTTGTAAATGTGATTGCGTGTGTGTGACGTCCCTGGTCTGGAGGTAACACCATCCTCAACCATAATACCCTTAACCAAGAACAAATTACGTGAACTGGTAGGGAGAAAAAATTAATTAAAGAGATTTTTTGCTTTACTGAGAGAGGAAAAGAATTCTGCCCTAAATCCCTAGGAATAGGGTGATTTGTCATTTTAAAAGCTCTATTTCTGTTTGCTATTTGTGTGACACTATTCGAACCATTACAGAGGCTGTTAAATTAAATGTGACATCTCAGGAGTTGCATTGTCATAAAAAGGCACAGGAAAACATTGCAATCCAGCCTATAATGCAGTAATGTAGCTGCTCTAGTAATGACAGGGATATTTTTCTTTTTTTCTTCTATGTTATCCATGTGGGCAAAGATGATAAACATAGAGAAAGCAAACTCTTTCCTCCTCATGCAAATAGATCACTTTTATAAACAGCAAAAACACTTTAGCGTTACCATGGAGTACTAATAAAATACTTGTTAGGGGGTTTTGCTATTTATGTACATTATGTTGGAGTAGGGGTTTCCCTGTTGAACTGAATTACAAAGAACTGATTGCACCATGGATGAGGAGCTAAAATTATACTTTATAGTCTGGATCAGCAAATCTTTTCAAGTTCATTGATTAAAGGTTGGCAAAAAGTTATTTTCGGATGGCAAGAAAGGCAGCTCTGACCTCTCTGACTTTGCAGAGAAAGCTTAAAAGAAACACAAAGCTTTTGTGTGACATAGTACTTGATTTTGTAACAAATGGCAAACAAGGATGGTGTTTTACCTTCCAGGTAGGGCTGGGATGGTGGGCAGGGAGGACACTGGGTGAAACACATCTGTTGCAAGTACTGAGAGACTATTTCTGGAGCAAAGATTTCTGGAGCCTCAGTGTTGTCTGCAGGAACAGCAAGCACCTCACAGGGGGAGGCAATGTCTCAGCCAGTGCAAACAGGAGGTCCTTTGGCACTCACCGCACGTACTGTTGGAGTGTCTCCTTCCCTTACCCTTCTCCCTTGTCCTCCCTCTCCTCTCCAGGGTGATTTCTCATGACTTAGAATTCATCTCAACAATGATGAGACAGCAGCCTTTCACACCAGGCTGCAATTTCCAAGGGGCCTGTCAGATATTCGATGCACTTTTCCTCCTTGCCCTTGCTACAGCTCTGGATGGAGGGAGCAGCTCCCATATTCTTCCTGAACAGTTGCTGAGGCTGACCTTCCCATAGCCAAATATCAGGAGGAGAAATGGGCAAGGAAGTCTGTGCAGGCACCTGAGTAGACCTCCCTTTTGCTCTCCTTCTTTTTGAAGCCCATGGGTAAAGAAATAGTGGGGAAAAAATTCTGATTTAATAAATTAGGCTCCATTAGACTTCATGGACAGTGGTGTTTCTGTGTTAAAAGAGAAATTGGAGAGCTCTTGTAGAAAGGTAAAATTTGTAGGTGTTAAAAGCTGTTGCCAGCTGCCATAAAAGTTAGATGCATTGTACCAAATTCAGCAAAAGTTGAGAATAGTATTTCAAGTAGGAGCTAGGAGAGAAAACAAACTAAGCATAAATCTCTGACACTCATACTATCTATAACCTGGAGGGGCAGACAAGGGGAGGGACAAAAAAGAGTGTGAAAGCATTTTATGAAGACTGGAAATTCCTCTGTAGAGTGAAGCTGCTCTATTGTTCATTTCTTGCTTTGAGTAGTGACTCTAGACAATGCTTGTCGCAGACCCTCCCTTTATGGCTGTCTCAGTCCAGGTAAGATTTGTAGTTGCTCTTGAAGTATTTGTCTTCGGGCTTCAGTGGAGAGAAAATATTCTATGTGATTTAGGAGATCAACGCAATTCCTTCAATTCACATAGCAGAGAAAAAATCATGAAACATCACCTTTGATTAAATCAATCTGGTGATGTTATTTTCTTCTCACAGACATTCTGCAATCAGAAGAAAAGCTAATGTCTTCAGGTAGGTTTTGTAACTGTTTAAGCAACCTGGGGTTTTTTTCTCCACGAGGTAGATTGATGTGCTAAAAGTGAAGCTACACATCAAAGCCTTGAAGTAAGTATCATTAAAGAAAAAACACAAACCTCAAAACATGCCACCGCTGCCCCAAAACCACACCAAAAAATTCCCCACAAGTAACCGTAAATATATTCTTATTGGTGTCCTTAGAGAACACACAACTCTAAATGATACTATGTGGTGCTACAGACGGGTTTTTATCATGAGCATCCTCTAATAATGAGCGTTTGGCCTCGTTTGTTGCCTGAT
>NW_010142553.1:0-9327 GCF_000699245.1 Pterocles gutturalis | reverse complement strand
CCTACAGGTTTGTCCAGGAGCATGATTCACAGCTTCCTGGGATCAACCAGGAAACTTACTTTCTAAAGTATTATATTAGTTCCAAGCCTGTTACTTTCTGAAAATAAGGTAGAGACATTTAATAAGATCAGTTACTCTTGAAGGTATTTTAAGCTCTTCTTTCTGTAGCTAATGAGCAAGTTGACAGGAATCTAAAGCTGAACCTAGTTATCCCAGTGCTGTTGAAAGCTACATTAAAATGACTGAATGGCTAACACTGAAAGTAACTCTATTGTATATAACTAACAGAAAATTCTCAGCAGTTGGTATTAATGTTCATAGGAAGATGATTTGGATATTTATTTGCTTATTTGACTTTAGTCAAATTTTACATGGCTGAAGCAGAATCACATCTGATGATTACACAACTTGTAAGTCACTGATTTCTACCTAACAGGTTTCCTTAACATCACTAGTGTATGGAACATATGCACAGCCTTTGTATAACACAGTATTGATGATTAATGGGAACAAGAAAATTCACTATGTGGATGCTTTTGGGTTGAAAAAAATGCAAAGCTTCTACCCAAGACTGCCATTTATACATGTTGTTAAATACAGTACCCCAAATCGTGAGACAATTTTTTCCAATATGTAGAATTAGTATTTACCTGTTGGAGAAGATGCCGTCTCCGGTATTTGCTACGCTGTAGTAAACTTGGTAAATATTTTTATATTTTGGAGGTTTAGAGACATTTCAATAATTTCTCATAATTTCCGTCATGTGAGCTTATGGAACTTGCTTGTGACAGAGATCATCCTAAGGATGATGTTTGTGTTTTGTACCAGCTTGATCCTGGATTTGGATTACTCAGCTGCCTCAATATTGAGCTTCTGCGTAAAATGGTTTTGCTGTGCCCACTGATTTTTTTTGAGATGCTTTTATTGCAGTGGTAAGTCTCTATTTACCCAGCCCCTCTTCCTTGTATTAACAGTCCTGCCATCTACACATCAGCTCACAGGAGATTGATTTCAGAGATGAACTATCCTGCGCTGATAAACATCTCTGATAAAACCCTGATATTTGCCATGTGATCCTGGAGAAGACACACGATGATCCATCAGAACCCATCCCTCCCTGACCACTGAAGGGCGTTTCCCAGAAGATGGAGCTCTTTCCCCGAGACTGGTGATGGAGACGTAAATTCAGTATCATGTAAAATTTGGGAATTCTTATGGGTGTGAGTGGATAATTCTTCTTAGCTGAGAGAAAGAAGAGAAGATGAACATGTTGACCATCAATATTTTATTACAAAATAAAAGTCGTTTTTTTTCTCAGTAAATGATACTACTTAACTGTAATGAAAGTAAATTCAGTTATTAAAGAATCCAGGTTTTTGAACTTTTTTTTTTCTCCTTTGAAGCAACATATGACTCCTTGGCGAACCTGGGTATATAAAGCTTTGCAATTTTCTTGAGTTTATCACTTGATTAGAAAGATGATGATTTGTCTTATTGACAGCAGTCACTCCCTTTTTGCTGGAAGCAAATCTATTAGCTCTTCTTTGGCATAGAGAGAGGTATTTATTTCTGGTGTGCTTTGATTTCCACCTGTGAATGATAAGACTGAGAAGGATTTAAATTTCCATACTGAAAACCCAATGAAAAAGTAATGAGCATAGAAGACTGAAAGAAAAATATGGATGTTGACTCTTTGTAAGGTAAGGTTATTTTGTGGGAACCTGCAAATCACACAGAAGGTGTCCGTTGTGCTGGGACTGGAGCAGAAGAGCCCTTCTGGTATAAGGTGCTAAAGGAAATAACAAGTACATGAGAACTGGAATATATTTATAATATGTGTATTTACTGTCTGATCTTCTTCCCTTAAAAGCAGTGTTAAACCTCTTCCTCCTTCCCTTCCCTGCTCACCCCTAAATTTGGGCCCAGACACATGGAGGAGCCTCTACAGAAACTGGACCAAACTGCTGTTGTTAATGACACCAACCAATTGTCAATGTCTCTTCCACTATTTTGGATGTTATGAACATTCTACTTTCATTTTATTGCTGTAGATCAGATATTCATTTTTTACAGCTCACATATTTGTTATCTAAACTGCAAAAAAGATTACGAAGAAGGGAAGTTTTATAACCACTGTTGTGGTTGTCATGACTACCTAAGCTACTTTGCTGGTACTGTGCAAGTCTTTCACTTTATCTGTCTAGCTTTTACGCAAACAACAGGGTTTTTTTTTGCATGAGAGTCTGAAGAAACAGGGCTCAAGAAACATCTGTAAGCCTAAATATATGTGTGAGAGTGTAGCATGCAGGTGAGGCTAATGCTCTTTTTTACCCCCTAATAAAAAAGCATGTGTGTGTTATATGCCTTGGACTGTGAGAGAGGCAGGTCAGTAGCATTTTCTACTTTTGACTGAACTGACAAGATCTGAAGTCCTGCCAATCAGGGCTACAAATGGTCAAGTGAAGTAGGCTGCTCTGACTTACTGTGAGGCGCAGGTATTCTCCATGAAGCTGTCAGCATTATAAAGTTTTTTTGGTTTTTTTGGTTCCTGCGCATTTTTCCTTTGCACGAACTGGGATATTTGCAAAGCTTCCCCATCTATTAAGCATCTGATTTTCTTGCTTGATGCAAAGTAGGTGGATCTGCCTTTCTCTTTGCCCAGCTAGAAAAAAAGGAGGTTAAGGGACCAGAGGGATCTCTATGACAGGTTGCTGTAAAAGTTTCTGCACACATCATTAAAATAAAAGAGAAATTATGAGCCAGTATCAAGCTGTACATATGCCATATTCACTGAAGTCTGTTGGAACCAGATTCCCCTAAATAATATTTCCATGTCTTTGCACCTCTGTGAGTTCTGAAGTGTCTGACTTCACTGTCAGGGTGGCCTAAAAGGACCATTAACTTGACAGAAGAGTTTTAGCTGTGTTAGTCCTACACGTGCAACTCGGGCAGGGGCTGTGAGTGTGTGTACAGGGGTTTTTGCAAGTCCTGTGACCTAGAGGAGTGCCCCCAAAGCAGCTTGCGCCTGCTTTGTGCAGTGATCATCAGGATCTCCTGTGGGTGTTTCTCTCCCCCTTGGTCACTTGAGAGGTTGCAAGCTCCCAAGGAGCAAAGGACCTCTCATCCTGAGGAAACAAATAATCCAGTTATGGCAGTTTTTATAAGCCTCTTTCCACAGGCTCGTAAGGTTGGGACAGCTGGGATGTGTGAATCCTCTTTGTAAGGCATTCAGAAGTGCAGTTGAGCCTCCAAAGCCATTTTTGTTTGGTTTTTTTCTGTAAAGGGAGGGTTTGCTAAGTGACAGACTTAGTGGATCATTTGCAAGGGAACAACCAGAAGTAGTAGTGTGAGTCGAAATGTTAGTGTGTTCCTGATGCTTTATTTCAGGCAAGATGATGAACATAAACTTGATAGGTAACCAAAATGAGAACAAGGAGAAGTACTGAGTGTGTTTGAGAAAAATAAGAGATGTACCATGCTCTGGGCACAGGGTCTCCAAACAACAAAGGTCAGTTAAGATAAACTTTTGTTGCTAGGATACTGTAACCACAAAATAGGAATGCTGATTAGTTGACATACTTGAGAGACGATGAAAAAAGACATCTTAGTGTCTGTGTTATGTCAAAAACATAACACGGTTATTTTGGAAAAGCTAAATACAACAATACAAATCCAAACAGCAGTAAATCCAACCCAAGTGCAAATGGTCACAGGCTCTGATTTAAAGTTTGATTACAAGAATATAGCTGGAGTTAATAATTTAGATGACCCAGCAGTTAAATCATTTGAGGAGGAGGAGGAAGAAGATAAGAAAAAAGAGGTTAAATGTATGCAGCTGTATCATTCTTTTAGAACTGAATCAACTCAAACCTGTTGGAGAGTGGGGAGCTCAGGTGACAGGAGTTTATGTAACCTGTATGTACACAGCTTTGTGCTTTCCTAAGGACCCAGAAACTTCTGAAGAGAGATGTTACAGTATAAACAGCATTTTAAGTTCCAGGTGGGCATCAAAGAGAAAAGTTTAGAAAGAAATCTGAAAGAATTATGATAAGTCTGAAAGAAATCAGATTAAAGGAAATAAGGATAGAATTTTAGAAGACAGAGGTCTCACCATCAAGTTCTTTTAATGGTAACAGGAAAAACTTCAAAAAAATAAAGTCCTCTGTTAAAAATCTCCTCTTTTGTGTTCTTCTGGAAACGCTGTCATGGTCAGAGAAAAAGAAAATAACATTGTGCACCATGATGAGGTAGGTTTCCATTCCTTGTTGTCATTTTGTTCCTGGCAAATACCTGTGTAAAAGTAATCATCTGCAAAATGCTTCTGTAGCTGATAGGGATACAAAGGAAGTTTCAAATAAAACCATTTTCATATGTTCATCTGCTTTTAAATCATGTAGTGAGAATCTGAGGTTGTGAAAGCTTTTACAGCTCCTAAAAAATTGTAGACTATTCAATTATGATATTATAATAAAATCAATAATTTATGCTAAGCATACTTTAAAATTGCAAAATGTAATTTAATTATTTTGCCAGTGGGGAAATAATGAAGAAATGAGTTGTGCTTCCTTAACTTAATTTTTGTTTTGTAGCAGGAGGTTTATAATTACTTTAAGTAAGCAAGTTATTTGTTTTTATTAGCAGTAATTGACTAGTAAACATGATAGTTGCGTATTTTCTCTTGTAAAACTCTACTAGTAAGTCTCTGTAGTTAAAAGCTGTGACCAAAAATACCATACAGAGCACATCCCAAACGTATCATCCCTTAACATAATGCATCCATTACTAATTATAAACTGCAGGTCTATGTGGGTTGGTGTCTTACTGCTGTAGGTTGCAGAGATTCAAGTGTTAGCTCAGATATGTACTCCCTAAACTGTACTTAGCTATCTTTATAACACCCCAGCAACCGGAGAAGGTTTATTTATGTAAGTCGTGCTCTAAATTTAAAAAAAAAAAAAAAAGTAGCATAGATCATCCTGCTTGCAAATATCATTCACCTGTCCCTCTTGAGTCAGCAAGTGCCTAGAGGAAATATTTCTGCTGATAATACCATGAGTACAGGTACTAGATGCTTAGAGACACAAATAACATCCAGAGCAGAGATACACAGTCAACTGTCCTAATGTCCTTTTAAAAAAAAAAAAACAAAAAACCAAAAAAACCCCTTTCTTTACATGTATTGTTGAGAGCTGGCAGCCTACAGAGTTCAGCAGAAAAGGCAGATGTTCAGCATACCCCAGATTACTCCTTAGAGCTCAAATCCTCATCCCTGCTTAGACACAGTGCAAGTAGCAGTCAACCCCGTCTCCTGCCAGTATAGATGTAATATAGAGACATGCACTCAGAAGTAACACCCCTTAAATCCTGCATGAGAGCAGGCAGTGTTATCAAGGAAACAAATTTATATTTGTATTTCTCATCTAATATGTTTTTATTCCGACTTTGGCTGCTCTGCAAGAAACATAAAGTTGGGTCTGGATTGCTGTTTTCTATATTTGGGAGAGCTGGAAATGGGAGTGTGTTACTCAAGATACGGAATGGCTGCACACAGGGCTTTCCTTCTCGGAGACTGCTGGTGGCTTTGCAGACAGCACTGTTATTCCCGTCATCTGCTGGTGTGCACAGAAGGGGTATCAGACAAACGGTCTCTGTGAGCACAAGACTTCTGATTCCCAACCAAGCATCTCAGCGGTTAGGTCCCTCTGACTCTCATTTTTTTTCCACAGCGTTTTTCAATAATGCATGCGATTAGCTGCTGTTGCTGTTCTATTGATTGATACCAGGTTGAAGACAACCTGTCAGGCTTGGCTTCCTCAAAGAATGTATGTTAGAGGCTGGGTACTACCAGGAGCTATTTGTCACTGGGTATTTGCTCACGTAAAAGACTGCTGATACCTACCTCTTATTCAACTGCTGTAAAGGCTAAATAAAGCTGCCATTTCGTCTGCCTTGGAAGATCTTACCCCATCCTCAGAGCCCCAGAGGACTCACTGGGATTGCTTTTACAAGTGGGAAAATCCATCCTGTTGCAGAGTCGGTAGGGACTGTTCAATTCTCTGCAGATCGTGAGCAACATAATCAGTTCTGGAGCTACTCAAAGCTGACAAATATTTGCTCAGTCATCAAGCAATTTTAAAAAATAAGAGTTCATAAGAATCAAAGTTTTCTTCATAGACAAATATCAAACAGTGCATCTTGGAGAACATGCTCTGAGTAGCTCATTCCCAAGTAGCTAGGTAGTGAGAAATTACAAAAAAAGCAAGTTGGGGAGACATGCAGAAATCATTAAGGAATCATAGGTGACTGTTTTCTTTACTCTCAATTCAATTGTTTTTTTGCCATGAGGAGACTCCAGGAAAATAAACGAAGCTGTCACCCAGGAAGGGACAATGCCAATTGATGCGTACATTGTGTTGCCACAACATCTTCACTGTACTGGTAGATTACAAAAATAATTTGTAATGAGAGTTTTCAGGGAAATGGCATTGCTTGCAAACTCGGACATTACTAATCATTCACGTGGTCAACAGATTAGTGATGTTCATGGAGCAGACAACTCTCTGCAACAACTAAGTACTTTTTCTCAGGATAAAAAGGCAGGCTGAGGATTACAAGGACCCATGTTCTTTATCTCCAGACAATCCTTGTTTCAGGCTTCTTACTCCTTCTTAAAGGCTTGGAATAAATAATGTATTGATTTCCCTTAAAACTTCAGAATGTGTTCACTGTTAAAGTATTCACGCTGTTTTTACTTTGCTTTTAAGCCTTCCTGTGTCAATGTGAGAAGATACCTATTCTGCTAAATTTGTCCATGATCTTAAATATTTCAGGCAGGAATGTACTTATTTAACCTGTTCCTACAGGGATTACTTCTCCGCTACTAATTGGAAGTGAAAATGTATTTGGAAACTGCTTGTTCATCACTGTCAATGCATATATATAGATGCAGAGGAAGGCTCTTGAGTTGAGCTCAGTATAGGGGTTTACTTGAGCTTTTTCCTGCCCAGTCTGTACTTTGAGGTGTTTTTTCTGCTAGTGATACCTCTGAGACCAAAGGATCTGTGTGTGAAGGCATATCGTATATAGTCTCTCTCTATATAGAGATTATACAATTATGTAGTAGGTGGTTCCTTAGTGCTGAACGCCCAGCCTGCCCGTAACATCTTGCTGCATTTAGACAGTTGGCACGTAAACTCTCTTTTAAGTGCTCTGTTTCAGCAGAGTCATGAAAGATATTCTCAGGAGCTGACCCACAGCAAAAGGTATCCTGAGAAAACAAAACAGATATGAATCACCTGCTGGGGATTAATTGATCAAAAATACCCTCTTTACTGGAAGAGGTAATTGAAGCACTTAGGCTTTGCTTGACTTCTAAGTTGTCTTTCTCTTAAAGTCATACTGCTGATGATCTGCTCCAAATCAGATTTACCTTGTCCAGACCAAAATAGGGCACACTTAGTGGTAAAAAATTAGACATTGGAAGGTATCATTAATAGTATTTATCCTGTAAGTGAGATACCTGGTCTTCAAATAGAGATAAGCGTACTACATGCTAGTACCTTGCTAGTTCTAGCATTTTGATTTTAAAAAAATCTCTGTAGTTGGAACACTGCTGCCACATCTAGAGCTCAATTGTTGCTTGTAAGCTCCTTAAGTATTAAATGGTTATTGATTTCTTATCCTGGGGAACTCAATGGTTTAAGCCAGCTGAAACCTCTAATAAAAGACTTGGTCCCTGACAAAACTGAAAGTGATGAGATTTGAATAAAGAATATTGTAGAACAGCTTGGGGGGGGTAGGGGGGAGAGAAGGAATGGACATTATTGCAACCAAGGTGTTGCTTAATGCTAAGCAAAACAGCCTGATAATCATGGCTTAAATTGGTCTGTAGTTTCTTTTGGGACCAAATGCTGGCCTCACTGACTGCAGCAGTAGAGGAATTTGCTTTTAGAGGATATTCATGCTAAAAGAATTTGCTCTATAGATAAGCAAACTGTTGGATTTCTGATGGATTTAGAAATAAGGTAGTTCCTAACTCAGAGACTGGAGGTAAAGGATGTTAGCTTCTCCCATGGTTCAGGTTGTCTCTCTCAGTGGCTTTTGTACCACCTACAGAGAGTTTCCAGGAGATGTTATTCAATATTAAGTGCTTAAGCTGTTGGAGATCTTCAGAGAAGAAACCAAGGAAGTAAAGTACGTATTTCTGCAAATACAGAGTATTATTCCATCCAGCCATGGCCTTTTGATCAGAAATGTGTAACCTTTCAAGTTTATTTCATAAGTGACCTGATTTCTCACTTGCCTATATGCGCCGTGGGTTGGAGTTCAGCTCATGTTCTATCATTAAAGGAATGTTCCTCTGTATTTTTCTCTCTGTAATATGCTTATTCCATAGAAATATATCTGAGCCCAAAGTTTAAGTTCAAGTGTTGAACAGAGAAAAGCCCAGTTGACAAGGTGGATTTAAACTTCTTCAGAGTTTGAGAAGGTTCTGCTTTGAATTAATTTCTCTTTGCTCTCTGTTTCAGGTTACAAAATCTATGCTAGATACTTTTATTTTCTCACATGACTTCTGTAGGGTCTGGGTTTGATATCGCTCTCCAGGCTATATTTTTTCCTTTATTTTAAAGTTGCCAAACATTTTTAAAATGCACAAGCTCCAGATTAATAATTAGTTTGCTTTAGCAAACAGAACTTGCTGAGTTATTGCCTTGAGCCAATTCTTATTAGTATTCTTACACATGCAGGATGTGTTCTCCCTATTTGGGGGCTGATGTTACATCTCTTTAGCCACTTACAACATAAAGCTAAGTGAATTAGTATTGATTCCCTTACTTGGAATAAGAGGAGAGCAACCTAATCGCCTCTCCAAATAGCCAAGGCTTTTTTTCTGAGGATGGAATGTAAAAAAATGTATGGAGAAAACAGGAATTTTGTGTTGCTGAGGGTGTGACGTGTGGAAGACGCATAGTCAAGCAGGCCTTGCTCCCCATGTCGTGGACGAGAAACGTTTTTAATGTTATAGTTGCTAGATACAAAAAGTAGTTTTTCCCCTCTACGTTGAATGGTTTCTTGATTTATATTTATTTGTGATGTTGACCACAAAGATTAGTATTTTACAGGTTTCACTCAGAAGTTCAAGCTCATAGCGTTTTCCCTCCTGTTCTGTCAAGTGTGTTTACTCTCACTGTCTTGGAAAGTGTTTCTTCTGTTTCACGATTCAGCTGATCATTCTATGATTCTGTGATATTTAAGTGCCTTTGGGTCATAATCATACTTTGAATCATAGGATAGAATTATAGAATGGCTAGGGTTGAAAAGGACCTT
>NW_010142552.1:0-2102 GCF_000699245.1 Pterocles gutturalis | reverse complement strand
CTGGGATCGGGAAGGAGGGGAGGGAAGGAGCGGAGCTGGCTACCGGAGCGTTCCCACTGGGGACACCGGAGCTGTGCCATGGCCATCACGGCGTGGAGCATCTGGGCAGGTTTCAGCTCCCTCTCAGCTCGAGGCATGGGCAGATCCATCCTCCCACCCCAGATCCTCGCGCCTCTCCTGTATCTGCGGGGATCTGGTTTGTCCCCAAGGCAGGGGACACCAACTGGGGACAGTCCCTGCTGCTCGGCTCCAGCGCCACAAGCACAGCACCCGGTCCCAGCAGACGAGGTCCCCACCTGAACTCTGCCCTGGGGTGACGCAGACTCTCAGCCTTCCTCCTCGAGCCTTTTGCCCCTTCATCTCCCAGCATCCAAATTTTGCGCTGTCAGGAGGGAGGATTTAATCTGGGGATGTCCCTCAGCTGGGAAAACGGTTCCTCTTAGTACCTGCGAGGTGTCTCCGGTCAGGATGCTGCCCAGGTGCTGAGCACCCCACGGCACGCGCTCAGCCAGCGAAGCCTCATGGAGCGGCTCACGGCAGGTGAGGCTGCGCCAGGGAGTGGGGGAAGATGAAGCCACCACCCCGGGTCTCGTGGGAGGATGACGGCAGAGAAACCCAAGCCCTCTCCCAGCCAACGTTCCCCAATCCTCCGGGGTCCCTGCTGGGAGCCTGCAGCCCGCGAGAGCTGCCGTGGTCCCTAGAGTTTGGCCGACAACCTCATCCTCTACCTCCTCAGAAATTATTTCCGAGCTTCAACTATCCTACAGCTGGCCAAAAATGGATGAGACTGTGGGAGAGAGAACAAGAGACCCTCTGGCTTTGTTCTTCTGAATTTCCCAACGTCCCGGCTGGCAGAAACCAGGATTCCTTATCAAAATCCCAGAATCCCAGAAGGGTTTGGGTAGGAAGGGACCTTAGAGACCATCCAGTGCCACGGGCAGGGCCACCTCCCACTAGCCCAGGTTGCCCAAAGCCTCATCCAGCCTGGCTTGACCCCCCCAGGTACACGGGCCAGCCCGGGCGGGGGGTTCGCGTGCAGGCGTGTCGATGTCCCAGCAAAGCCCAGCGCCCCTCAGCATCTTTGCGCCCACAGACGTTTACTCCTGCGTGTGCCCAGCTCCTACCGGGAGGCCCCCGATGCTCACGGCTCTCCCCACGCCCAGGGCACGCTCGCCTGGCTCGTGACAGCAGCTCTGGGCTCCGCTAGCCCCTCTCGTCTCCTCGCCTTTGTCTCCCCGGCTTTTATTGAGTGCAGGTTTTGTGAGCGGTCGGTGACAGACGGCCCCGGTGCTCGATAACTAGACAATCTGTCACCACCGCCGCTGACAGCTTTCACAAGGAGCCCCCTTTCCTTTCATCCTTCCCCATCCCCTTCGCCTCTGCTTGTCCCCCCTTTCCCCACACGTGCTCTCTGGCTTTGTTCCCCCCCCAAAAAGCCAAATAGCGACAGAAGCTCCTGATCATAATATTGCTCTAATCGAGTCTGTCATAATCGGATCCAATCTAATTACGTTCAGATCCCTCTCTTCTCCTGACTCTCTCTATTGCCTGTCCATCTGTCCCTCTCTTCCCTTCCAGTCTTTGTGTCCATCCATCTGTTATCTACAGGTTTTTTCTCCCTTCCCATCCTCTCCCTGGGCCCCTGCCCCATTCGCGGGGTGGCCACCCCGGCCCCTTTTCCTCCAGCGGCTCCCTCTCCAATCCATCTCTCTTCAAGGCCTCTCCATCAATCCATTTAGCAGCAGCTCCCTGCCTCCTCCAGCCCATCTGCTTCTCCCTTTCTGCTGGCTGCGAGATGCAGAGATGTTGTTTTGTTTGGACGTCGATCTTGATTAGCCCCAGAAATCTCACCGGGAAAGCCGCGCTGGCACTGGGGAAAGATCACCTGGGTAGCGGCGAGCTGTCGGTCCTAAGCAGCATCCTTCATCCCTGCCTCATCCTCCACCTCCACCTCCTCCACCCCTGTCCTGGGTTCACCTGAGACAGAGTTTAACTTCCTTCGCAATAGCCAGCAAGAGGCTGAGAAGCAAGCTGATAAAAAGGGATGTTTATAGAACCGCGGAATCATTCAGGTTGGACAAGACCTCATCCAGTCCAACCGT
>NW_010142551.1:0-6679 GCF_000699245.1 Pterocles gutturalis | reverse complement strand
TTAATCTAGTTTTTCTTTTGCTGTTTGCCTTTTTTCAGTTGGCCCACAGAGTACTCTCAGCATCTTCCCTTACCTCTTCAAAGATATTTTTGTGGATACATTTCCAAGGCTGGTATGTTAGTTTCATTTACTTTTATACTAAAAGGAGTAATCCTTAAAAGAAACCTGTTCTGCATTGCAGGTGCTATGCAAGAGTTTGGAACAAAAACCTGATGGTTTGTAGCCTTAAGGAAGATAGTGATCACAGGGTGCTACATGAAAGGCATCTGTCATTGAAATGCTGAAACAAGATGTTTTAAGAAGTTTAGCATGTGTCTCTGTGTACACGTGGGAGGAGAGGACACTGTGTGTAACAGCAAGTGTGTGGATAATTAATGGATGATGATAATACAAGGGGAAAAACCCACAAATTGTTACTCAGTACCCTCAGGCTTACACAGAAAACCGATAGAAGCAGATTGCATGGGGTAAACGGAAGAAAGATTAGTGTGCATGAAGGAATAATTGAAAGCTGCATTCATGTGAGTGTATTGGTTTTAATTATTCATTGGCAGAAAACCTGTAGATAAAACATCCGCTAATCTTTAATCTGACAAACCCTCAGGCCCATAAGACCTATTGAGGATATAAAGAGGATTAATAAAGAGGTAGACAGAATTGAGAAGGATGTGTAAGTTAACCTCAGTGTTCATTAGCAATATAAACTGTGCAGAGATTTCATAAACTGGACTAAATAATTCAGTTTTATTTAGCTGGTACTGCTGCATATTTTAGAGTGACACAGAATAGTAATAACAGAGATTCCAAACTACCAAAAGGCTTTGACAATAATTCCTCTACCCCTGTTATCTTCAGCGGTTTTGGTTCCATTGAAGAAATGGGACAAATTCTTAGTCTGAAATCATTCTTGAGAAGGATTCCACACGACGAATCTTCTAAGTGTTAATATAAATTACAATATCAGTGATTTTCATCATGATAAAACCGACCTTGTCAAATGAACATCCAAATCTCCTAAAGAATAAAAGTGAAGTAAATAAGCAAGCAGATATGAAAGGAAAAAAGAAAGAAAGAAAAATAAATTGGATTTTCTTAAGAGTTTTGGATATTTAGTTAAAAAACATTGTCCTTTTTTTTTTTTTTTTTTTTTTTTCTCCCAGCTCAGATATTTTTCCTGATTCAAATGACAAAACACATCTAAGTTATCCCTACTTAATATCTGAAAGGTACAAGTAGGATGTTTCACATCGCTAGATGTGAAACAAATCTGTCGAGAAAATTGGAAAGAAATGTGACCTATTTGTGGTGGACAAGGCCCATCCTGATATTCCTGAGTTATTCCCCCAGCTGCTTTTATGGTAGTCTAGTGAGTCAAAATTTGAACAAAGTCCTGTGGTTTTGCAAAGTGTTACAAAGAATCTTTAACTCCAATGGCCAAAACAACATCTACCAAAGTGTGACCATCCCAGCTTAACAGCCTTTCTGGCTGCTAGTGCTGCCAGAGGAGCACAAAACAACCGGAGTAAGGATCTGTCTGGGTGTCTGATTCTGCAAGGACCTGGTTAAATCTCTTCAACTTGCAACTCCTTTCAAGTCTTCTGAAGTTTGCAATCATTAGCATACAAATAATTAAAGCACCGATACCAACTTAGGCTTTAAAAACTCTTTTGACCTTTGTCTGTCATGCAGCACTTCAGGTGCATCACATAATATTCCCTGGGGCTAGCAAAAGGTATGACTGACATGACTTACATTTGTCAGTCTGCAGAATATAGATTAGCAAAACAGATGTGCAGAGCCTGGGACAAATCTCATTGTGCTGAATTTTACTACCAGCAGAAAGAAATATGCATCTTTCTATGATTAAACTCAGCAGGATTAATAAATTGTGTTAAATCAAGCGTGACCTTATGAAGTCTTAATACAGATCAAACAAATTTAGAAATGATTTTTCATGGTTAGGCGTGCAAAATACAGAATGGACAGAAATGCAGGAAGAAAGACAGAAAGAACATTACAGTGACCCATATACAATGTCAACATTTGTATTCACCAAATTTATTAAAGAAGAAGTATATGGAAGTGATTCTGTTTGTTATATAAATAATTCTAGGGATCTTTTTTGCTGAGCCAATGACACTGGAAATACTTTAATCTGCACTCTTTCACAGCTTGGAGACTTCTAACTTCTCAGTTAAGCAATAAAGCTAAACAGGAAAAGGTAGAGAAGGTGTGAAAGGGCACAAATACTACATTTTTCTCTGACGCTGTTTGTTAGGGTTGCAACATTCCTGTTTTCTGCTGCACACTCCTGACAGACTGCTGCTGTAGGCACGGAAGATAAAGAACATGCATCCTGGCACATTTTACCTATGATGTAGATACCCAGGTATCCAGCAGGAAAGGAAGAAAATAAATGGGCAAACCCAGAAATCGTTTTTCAAACCCCTGAAACTTCATTGCAAGAAAAAAATATTACTTTCTGAATCCAAACAGGTACAAAAGCCAATGTAAGGCAAGAATAAAAAATTAAAAATAATATATTAAAATTTATTAGAACAGTAAAGATTTGGTATGTCTTGGACAGGTATAACACTAAATGGCTGACAATTTAGTGACCATTCTAATGGGGAATTTAACTTCATATGCAGCAGAACAGAAAGATGAAAGGTCTGACCACATATACAGCACAGTATTAGTTGTGTCTTTTCTTTTTTGCTGCCCCTATGCAAAAACAGATGCAGAGGAAGACAAATCTCACAGAAAGGAAGAACGGGGCATTAGTCTGCAAAGTATCTCATGTGTTTTATTGAACTGGAGTGCTAAGTGCTTGCAAAACCTACAGAATGGAATCCAGAGGATTATGTTTGGTTTGGGCTTTGCAAACACTTATTGACATTTCTCATGTTGGTAGTCTTGTTCATATTGCTGGGCTATATAGCTGTCATAAACTACATCTGTGTTACTTAATGTTAAGTGAAGCGTCAAAAGGCTCTTCAGATGTGGAACTGCATTTATTTGAATCTCTGGCATGTGCATTTTTTTGTGTTGGTATAAGAATTTTTTTTTCTTTCTTACTTCCTTGGTACTTATGATATGTACAAGAAATTTTGTCTTGGTTTGGAAAAAGTATTCTATAATTATTGAATTGCAGTTTTCCTTTAAAGTTTTAAGCTATATTTAAATCCCTAGGACTTCTGTCATACTGGCTACTTAGAAAGCTTGCCTTTCTGAGTCCTGGCATTAAGCAAAGAAACTGAGGGACAGCATACTCTACTTCAGATCACCTCTGAAAATACAGTCTTGTATGTCTGTATTTTTGAAAAATACTGTGGCATTACAGCCCTGCTGGAAATCATGGATGTAAATTATTTCATATTAAAAAAGCAATATATTATTTAGTATATTTTCAAGTAGCTTACTTCAAAGCAGAGAATATTAATAAACATCAAGGAATCTAAAGCAGTGGGTGTGGGGGAATGCAGGGAAGAGTTATGCCTTCAGCTGAAATATAATTTTATTTCTCTGCAGCTAACTAGTCTGCCAATGAAACACCAGGGCATTGCTGCCTCCCAGACAGTAGCAAATGTGCGAAGCTTGATTGAATTGTGATTCAAGAGTACAGGGAACATAGTCCTAAAATAAAAACTATGAACAACAGGAACACCCTTGTCCTGATCCTGCATTTTGCCAGTTATTCAGTGGAGGTAAACTGTTGCAGCACATGTTCCTCATATTGCACTAAAATAAAAAATAAATAATAAAAGGTTTTGGCTTTAGGTCCTAATTTGACAACACAATCCACATCTTGAGCAATAATTTGTTTTGAAATTTGGTGGGAAATGTATTGCTGGTCTTTCATGTGTAACTTTATAAGTACAATATATGAGGAATCAATGGTCAAGTGTTAGTTAGGCAGGCAATCTCTCTGCAATCTGTTTACATATTATTTTTTTTCCTCCTCTGCAGCATCCCACCTCTTCATATCTCTTCACCTTATAATTTCTCAATTCTGATTTCTAAGATTTCACTTTCCTCAGTGACCTCACAACTAAACCCCTGATCTTTAACGTGTGTCTTCTCCTTTCTGATGCCGGGGCTTCACAAGCTGTCTCCTGTCACAAAATGTCACTTTTAAATTGATCTTTTTCAATCAGCTTTTCAAACAGGTCAGCTGCAACACTCACAACCTATTAGCCTGATCTTGTACCCCATCAAACACCAGCTTCATCTCCTCTTCAAAGTTTTAAGTGCTCTCATCATGTGGTTTATTATTTTCAGAAGAAGCGTGAAATTGCAGCAGGAACCAGCAGAGTCAGACTGAGATAATCAACCCAAAAATGTTTCCAGAGTGGGACTGAAGAGAGCTTGTAACTCACATCTGTGAAATGTGATTCCACCCTACACCAAACTCTCCTTGTTGTTAGTTTTCATGAACTTTTTCTTATAGTTCTCCATTTATTGGATTAGTCTTTTTGCATTCACTTACCAGCCTACTGCTCTGCACTTGCCACTAGCTTAAGCGCAGCCAGCCCAGCCAAAGCCATGGCGTGACTGCACACCCCTCTACAAGCGAGGCGAGGAGCAGTGCCTGTGTTGGTCTGCTCCAGCAGTTAGTGTTTTCCTGAGGAAGACTTTGGTGGCTGCTGTCTGTGTGCCAGCCGTGACATCTGTGGTAAGTAAAAGGATGCTGTTCATCACTGTGACAGGACATTCCTTCTGCCAGCAATGTCACCTGGCTCTGGAAAGGAAACCATGGGGTTGTCAGGAGCTGAGGCATTGCAGTTATCCAGATCTAGCAGAACTGGTAAAAGTATTATACTGGCTGGAAATTTTGTAAAAGTTCCTTCATAAGGAAAATACAATAGAGTGATGTCAATCAGCCAGCACACAGCCTGTAGCTGTCCTCATATCCCGTCTTAAAACTCAATTAAGCCAAAAACCAAGGAGGTAGTTCTATTATTTTTACATGAAAAGTAAAGGGGAAAGTGTTCTAAGGGAAAATATATCCTACCCTTGTCTGTGCTGAGCTATCTCGTGAGTGGGATTGTTCCCTTCAGACTGGTCCCTGCCCTGCTATTGCCTCAGCTGGGGTCACAGCTTCCAAAACCATGCATGAGGAAGCACTGGGTCTCTACAGCATTTGGGGCAACAGCTTACAAATTGCTGTTAATTGTCCCCTTACAAATTGCTCCACATGCATTGGATGGCAAGATGAAGTCCTTACATATTGTGCTTTCACAGACATACAAAGTCTTGCAACGTTAATGAAAAAGCTGCAGTAATAACAGTTCAGTAGGAGGAAGGTGATCAGAGGGCTGGAGCACCTCCCATACAAGTACTTAAAGGGGGCTACAGGAGAGATGAGGAGACACTGTCAGGGAGTGTAGTGTTAGGATAAGGGGTAACAGTTTTAAGATGAAAGAGGGTAGATTTAGACTGGATATTAGGAGGAAGTTTATTACTGTGAGGGTGGTGAGGCACTGGAACAGGTTGCCCAGAGAAGCTGTGGATGCCCCATCCCTGGAGGGGTTCAAGGCCAGGCTGGATGAGGCTTTGAGCAACCTGGGCTAGTGGAGGGTGTCCCTGCCCATGGCAGGGGGGTTGGAACTTGATGAACTTTAAGGTCCTTTCCAACCCAAACCGTTCTATGATTCTATGATTTTCCTTAGTGCTAGTTTCTGACATTTGTGTCAAAGGTCTTGAATTCAATTAAACCTTCTTGGTTTTTTCCATCAGAGAAGTTTCCATTCTTGGGATACCTCTGGTAACAAGAAGTCTTGTTGGGAGACCCCTTCCTTGAATGAATAAATACATCAGTGTCTGAATACTGACTTGTCAGGAAAGACTTGGAGAACTGTTGCTGAGTTTATGTAGTACTTGTTCTAATACTACAGCAATATATTGGAAATACACAGTGTTTTTTATTAATTCAGAGCTTACCAAATTTCAGAAATACAAATTCCCCTTCAAACAGGAAACTCAACTGTTCAGGATTCTCTAGGAAAACAAAGATTTTTCTGGGCAATTGTTGAGAAATGCAACTATTCACAGATTTTTTTTCTTCTTCTTATTTTCACATCGTAGAACACTGACAGAAGGCTACAATAATAATAAACTAAATATATTTTAGTCCAAAATACAGAAATATATTTTAGTCCAAAATACAGTAGCCTTCTATGAAAGATAATTTTGTGTTGGACAACTTTAGAATGAGTGTTCTAAATCACTGTTGGCCCTAAAATGAGATGCCCCATTTTCTCTTTGGTCTCTTGTGAACTCATTAAGACAGCAAAATTGGTTTTAGAGAACAGTTCCAATGACTTGTAGAATACATTGGCTTTCATGCACTCACTGTTCCGGAGCAAAAACGAAAAAAGCTTTAAAATTACATTGCAAACAAGGTACAATGTAGTGCTTCCTTTTGTTTAGTTTTCCAAATTTGTAAAGTTATATTATAATTTCCAAAGTAATTGAACCTTCTTTGATAACGGCTTTTAATATTGTGGACCTTAGTTTCACAGAAAATACTTGACCATACCTAATGCCTTGATGAGGAATGTGTTAAGAGATAATTTTAAAAAGAGAAAAAAAAATTGCTTTGGGGATCAGAGCCAGAGGATCAACGTAAATATTTTGTAGATGTTTTAGGTATAGGTCACTGTTAATACAAATAATA
>NW_010142550.1:0-900 GCF_000699245.1 Pterocles gutturalis | reverse complement strand
GATGTCCGTTGCCCTTCCCTTATCCACCAGCACCGTAAGCCCTTCGTAGAAGGCCACCAAGTTCGTCAGGCAGGATTTGCCCTCAGTGAAGCCATGTTGGCTGTCACCAATCGCCTGCTTATTTTCCATGTGCCTTACCATAGTTTCCAGGAGGATCTGCTCCATGATCTTGCCAGGCACAGAGGTGAGACTGACCGGCCTGTAGTTCCCTGGGTCTTCTTTTTTACCCTTCTTGAAGATGGGGGTTATGTTTCCCCTTTTCCAGTCAGTGGGAACTTCACCAGAGTGCCACAGCTTCTCAGATATGATGGACAGCAGCTTAGCAACTTCATCCACCAGTTCCCTCAGGATCTGTGGTTGCGTCTCATCAGGTCCCAGGGACTCGTGCACCTTCAGGTTCTTTAGATGGTCTCGAACCTGATCGTCTCCTACAGTGGGCGGTTCTTCATTCTCCCAGTCCTTGCCTTTGCTTTCTGCGACTTGGGTGGTGTGGCTTGAACACTTGATGGTGGAGACTGAGGCAAAAAAGTCATTGAGCACCTCAGCCTTCTCCATATCCTGGGTAACCAGGTCTCCCATTTCCTTCAAAGAGGGCCACATTGTCCCTAGTCTTCCTTTTATCATTGGTCTACCCATAGAAGCTTTTCTTGTTGACCTTGACGTCCATGGACAGATTTAATTCTATCAGGGCTTTGGCTTTCCTGATCCCTGGCTGCTTGGACAGTCTCTCTCTATTCCCCCCAGGCTGCCTGTCCTTACTTCCACCCTCTGCAGGTTCAGACTGGTTGGAGTCAGTAGGACCATAGGAAGAACAAGCCTTGAGCCGGGGTCCATCCCTCAACTCCACACCACGATGTTCCCTCTGGGGTACCATCCCCTGGTGCACACCCACCCTATGGA
>NW_010142549.1:0-608 GCF_000699245.1 Pterocles gutturalis | reverse complement strand
GGGCAGCAGCAGCCCCAGCTCACACGCCCACCACACACAGCTCTTGGTCTGCAATTCCCTTCCCAATCCCATTCCAATGGCACCAGGCTGAACCGGGTCAGCTCAGCTGGAGGAGGTGGTTGGCCTGGAACTAGGAGAAATGAAGGGGAATGAAGGCAGGAACGAGGAGCATGGCGGGAGCTCGTGGAGGCGTGCTGACCCAGAACGAGCAGGGCACGGGGCAGCATGTGCCGTCTTGGCCACGCCCGGGAGGAGAGCCCAGAGGTGTGACGGGACTGCAGGCTGCAGCAGTGGGAGAAAGCCCCTTGATATTACCCCAACCTCAGACAAGATGACACTTAACATTCACTTCTTTGGTCTGAGCCAAGGGTTTCCTGAGAGGTCCTGCTGGAGCAGCTACAGGTGGAGCAGACAGAAACGCTGCAGCCATCAACTGTGCCCTTACCTGACAGGAGAGCAGGGCTCCAGCCCTTCACCTGGGGCCTCTGAGGGCTCGGCATTTCCCTCCTGAGCCTTCGCCTGCACTTGGGCTTTCTTGTGGGCCAAGAGAGCGCTCAGCCAGCCCTCCACCTCCTCCTGTGCTTTGCGTTTAGCCACTGCCTCCTCTG
>NW_010142548.1:0-3922 GCF_000699245.1 Pterocles gutturalis | reverse complement strand
CTGGCCAGCCTGCAGCCTCCCGCGCCCTCAGTGGCTCTCAAGCCTGTTGCCTGGCTGGATTTTCAAGGGTTTCAACAAACCTTTTCTCAGTGCGCAGTTTGTTTTGAGCTCGGCGGTTTTTTTGTCTCCCAGGGTGTGTATGTGTGTCAGTATGTGTGTATGCAGGGCTGCTTCCTTCCAGTGGGTGAACTCCATCCCAGGAATGGGCTGAGGACCCACTTCTGAGAGCGGAGCGCCCCCTGCTAGGTGGGAAGGACGGAGAAGCAGGCAAAGGTGCAGCTCTGGGGTGGAGAGCGTTTCTTGCTGCTGCTGCTGCTCAGGCGTAGGTCCTCCTTGGACACTTGCATGCGGAGAGAAGCCAGTGCATGGTGCATGGACACTATCAGTGCCCTCACGGTGACTCCAGAAGGAGGGCTGGTAGCTGTGCTGTAGGCTGTACAGCGGTGGGGAGCCTCTGATCCTAACTGCCCGGCTTGGACTTCTCAATACACATACCCAGAGTAACTGGCTCCCATACCAGCTCCGCAAAGATGGGGTGGGGAGAAACCACTGGCAAAGAGGGCTGTTCAGATGGCTTGATCTTCCCCTACTGAGGAACATTATGATTGGATCTGGTCTCAGTCCCTTCTGGAGAATCATATTCTAGACACCTTCTCCGCTTTATCCTATGACCACAGATACAAACATAAACTATCAGGAAATGCACATAGTCAGTTTCCTGGAAGGAGGATCCTGGGACTAAGGTTGTATGTCAGGACATTATTTCCTTGTCCTCCTGTGACATGATCAGATACCCCCTTCCTGTGAGGCTGTGAAAGTTTGCGTATTTGTCCCTTGAGAGATGCACAGCTAATAGCCCATCAGTGGAGGAACTAAGGTCCTCTTCAAGGGCCTGGAACAGAGAAAGCTACCAGAGCAATCTGTCCAGCCTGTGGTGTGTGTCCGGCTGCCATCTCAGCAGCCCGCAAGAAGGAGGGTGGCAAGGAATGAACTATGGGTTGATTGCAATTCTTCTGGTGGGCCAAATTCTGAATGTAATCCTTTGGCTGGACTTTCTGGATTAAGAAATTATGAAATAGCTTCAGTGTTGTTGATAGATAAGGAGTCACCCAGATGAGAAGAACAACTCTAACATACATTTTTAAGAACTGAGGTGTCCATTATGATCTTGACCTTTTCCAGTGTCTTGTAAAAACCATTGGCATCAGTCAATTGACCTGAATTTGCTGCCTCATGCTGAAAAAAATAAATTTTGTCCTTGCAAACTTTTACTCCATCATCTCTTCAGATTCTGTGATGTTGCTATGACAGATCCAGGTGAGATTTTACTCGGTGAATGTGCAGACAGGGGACTTAAACATCTCAGTTGCACTGACCAGTGCATTGTGCATGGCATGCTTCCAGGCCCATGATGCTTGGTTTTGTGCATGGCTGCAGAATGTATCTTTGTATAAGGTTTATGTCCACTGATATACACTGAACACCTTTTGATATACTCATTATATGGATGGGAGGCCACTGGAACAAAGAACTATTGATGCAAGTTTAAAAGATGAAGACTAGTATCAGTGTACCCACTTCGGCAGCCCGTGAGACTTCTCCTTTGAAAGTAAAGCCAAAAAGCTTTAGTCCAGTTCAGCTAGACAGATCAAAGATCTTCAGCGTGAACAAGCCGAGATACTTTGGCATATAACCTTAGTCTTTGTACTTACTCTGAGATTTCCAGAGATTCTGACTAGCGATGTCTTTTTAAATGCAATGATATGTTGTTTTTAGTGTTGTGGTGGCACCTAGGAAATCAGTCTGAATTTGGTCTCATTCTGCTGGATGAGATCCACAATAAAAAGATGATTTCCACTGCAAGAGATCCAAAGTTTCATCTAAACTAGCTAACACATTAAAGACTCTGGTGTGCAGGCTGTGTTTTCAAAACATGTTATTTAAACAGTGTTATCTTCTTTCTAATATTGAAGAGACCTGACACTGTCACTTGGCTGTGTCACTCTCACAAGCCATGGAAGATGCAGAGTTTATGTTTAGCCAGCTTTTTGCACTGTCTAATTTTGTGCTGGCAGGCTGAATTCCTGAGGTATGTTAGATGATTCTCAGAGCTGCCTTAATTTATGCTGGCCAAACCATTTCCATCTGCAGCATTTCACAGGTGCAGGATCAGCAGAGCTCATACCCTGCTCAGTATCTACCACAGTTTATCCCTGAATTTCCAGCAAGGGGACAAATGCTTCCACCAAGCTTAAAAAAGCTTTATTGACCTGAGGGTGCTGAGAGAGACTCTGCAACAATACAAACTGCCAACTATATCCCTCCACCATGCTGCTTGTGTGGGAATATGGAGAACAAACATTTTCACTAGCACTCCCAGTTTTTGCATCAAGCCACACAGTAGGACAGAAGGTTGCATCTAGTTCCTTCCCAGAGATAAATCTCTTTTGATTTTGTATTTGGCAACGTAGATAATTTTTATTTATCAGGCCCTTCTGGAATGGAAATTTGGGCTCAAACTCTTCAGCTGGAAGAAACCAGCCAACCTCCATGTAGGTTTTTGCTGGTGTAAAGGTACAATCTAGCTGCCACATCATTGTTGAGTCTGGAGTTTAAGTGGACACTCAAATAAATAAAAGCCACAGTTGCTGCAGGCCAGTACCCATCTCTATTTGATTATGTTGTTTTCTTACAGAAGATTTTTGGTGGCTGTAGCTAATCTAGAATCTTAAGGGTGATAATTGGACAAATCAGTTTAGTTGGGCAGCCGATTCTGTGCAAACCTAAGCGGAATAGCAATGCATGACTAATACACAACAGCACTCTGCATGAGATAAAGATGCATGTGTAACATATACAACACAAATCTAAGACACTGTGGGAAGAAAAGATGAAAATATTTAACAGTATACATGTGCTACTCCTCCACTCCAAAGTCTACCCTTTTCTGCAAAACAAACACAGTCCTATAGGGACAGTGAAGCATGACCTTTGCTCTCTGCCAGGTGAAGTAACCTGAATCCCATTGCTCTTTCTTCCATGTTTTCCAATCTGGAAACAAGTGAGAAACCTCTCACCCCTGATCCAGCTCAACAGACTCATAGAGCATCTGCCTGCTGACAAACCAAGAGGCTCGTTTTTGAAGAAAATCTGAGATACTGTAAATCTTGTTTTCTGTCAGGTAACAATAGTTGCTGGTCATGCAAAAAAACCCCCCACTCTTTCTTTGTGCAAATACAAAATCATAAGGAGTTCCCAGCTCCTTGGCCTTAATTCTGAACTTGCACATGTTGGTATTTACATTGTATGTCTCTTAAGCTGAAAAAAGGATATCTTGGGGCTGAGGAGAGAGAGGCATAGACACTTTACACTGGCATGGCCACTGGATAGTGAACACTTGGTCAACAGACTTGGAGCCACTGAAGAAGATCCTAGAAGATGACCTGTTCTAAACAACAGCCCCCTCCAGAAATGATGTGCAACTACTCTCCGGTCTGTGGATCACGTGCAATAACTTCAGTGGATCCAAGAGGTACTAAAATAGTCCTGCAGCACTGACACCTCTTTGTACACATTGCAAATGTGGGCCAACAACTGATGACAGAGTTGCCACATGGATAGGGACCAACTGTCAGGTGTCTCTAGTCCCTCAACCATCAATGCAGTGAGTCCAGCGCAAACATCCCACCTGCACTGCTCGCCAGCCGCTTGGAGCAGTAGGGTGGAGGAGTGGCTTACGACAGTTAAAATGATGCTCCTGCCGGTCGCACTTTTCGGGACAGAAGCAACGAAGTGGTTTTGAAAAGAGGAGCTGAAAGCAGGCTCCGGGCAGAGCCGGTGGGTCCCGGGGGCTTGGGTCCCCGCAGGAGGAAAGGGGCGGGCGGAGCGCGCTGGCCCCAGCGCTGGGCTGTGCTGACACCTA
>NW_010142547.1:0-7384 GCF_000699245.1 Pterocles gutturalis | reverse complement strand
GGCGGCTGGTTGTGGGATAAAATCCCCCCTAAAGCTCTGTGAGCCCCATCTAAACCCCTCCAGTGAGACAGTGCCACTTCCTACTCCCCTAGTTCAGTGATTTAAGGTTTTTTACAAGTTACCACACAGCTAGCCTGAAATTCGCGCCACCCACCGTTGGGAAAGGCCCAAGAGTGTGACAGAAGCGAGGAACAACTTCGTAATTTTTCACAGAATTGTAAGGAAGAGTTGCCTTCTCGCTTGGGGAAGAGTGGTGGGGGAAAAAAAAAAAAGAATGAAAAACTGAGAGAGTAATTTTAACATGATTTCTTCTCTTCCTATACATGTCATACAACAAAAGATTTGTCTAGAGGAAGACTAGCAGGGACTGAATGTGTGTGTGGTAGGCATTTATTTCTTTTTTTAAATCTACAACAAACCAGCTTAAAATAGGCATCTGGCAGTTGAAACCTCTTCCATGTTTTAAATGCAAATTTATTCCGATAAAAAGGCATTATTTACATTTTGTTTCACATTCTAGAAAGGCTGAGTGGCTACAAAAATAAGTGCTATGATGGAAACACCTTCTAAGTCCATGCTAAATCCTAACCGACTTCATAGAGCTCTTAGAATTGCACTATTCAGCTCGTTATAGCTCCAGAATGCAAAAACACCCAAACCCAGAGTAAAATCAGCTAGGGCTCACCCACTACCGACAAGTGCACTTGGTAGCTATCATGTCTTCATACTCTTTGTAGACTATGGAGCCGTCGGGCTCTATGGTTAGGACACTCAGTGGGCTGTACTCGGCAGGAACGCAGGAGGGCTTTGGAACAGAGGAGTCCAGTTTCTCATAAATGATGTTCTGTACCATTGTGTGCACGGGAGAGCCGTAACGATGCCCGACGACCCTTGGGCAGTCGCCTTTGCAGTACTGAGGGCTGTACCTGTGCGGTGCGATTATCCATCTGTCCCATTTTAGCTGGCTAAAACTTAGACGGAAGTTGTGAAGCTCACACTCGTTTTGAGGGAACAGAAATTGTTTGAAATACTCGCTCAGATTATGAGGCGGCGTTGCTGGTGCTTCTTTCAGGTTCCCATCTCTTCGCCGCCGAGAGGCCCTTTTACCCTGAGAATTTTCTTGTCCTTTGTCACCCGTAGGACCAACAAGCAGACTGTTCCTTTGCCGGGGCCGCACTGGGTTTTTCCTTCTGTGTCTAAGTGAGTTCCACCTGTGATAAGCTTGCTCGCTGGTATCATTCAGATAAAGAAGAAGAGAAGGGGGAACCAGTGCCGTATTAATGGCATTTTCCAGTTTAGTGTTCTGTTGTGGATCACCCATCAGACAAGTGAAGTTCACAGCCATATGAATATTCCTCCTGTTAGTAGCGATTAGAGGCTGGAGAAAGGAAGTCACATCAATCTCGACCCACTTGCGTTTTCTAACTTGAAAGTGCAGGCTAAAAGCTATCGTGTGTGACACACTGGGGCATACTTGGCTAGAAAAATCACGCTCCTTAATGGATAAATGGCACATGCATGTAATGGAAGAAGAAATGGGAACTGACGTGTCAAAGGAATAGAGCAAGACAGACTTGAGTAAGTGCTCTAGAGCAGTAACACGGTCCAGGTTGAAGAGTAAATCCACCGAGTGAACATCTCCTGAGAAGGAAGAAAAATATATATATATATTGTAGAGTTAGTGCATCTTAATACTCATAAATGCTAATAAATACTATCGTGTAGTGGATAAGTAGAAATAATTCAGTGGCAGAAGAAACCAACGAGATGCCCTCCCCTACTTTTATTACATGGAATTTCTACTTTAGTCAGGGACAGAAGGTTTAAAAGTCAAGAAATGGCAACATATGTTTAATATATTGCTTTTTGTACTACTCACCACTGCATTTTTTCTGTAAATCAGCAATTGTCAATTTTTGACCACAGAAATGCACTGAATGATCTCATCAAACTTGCACAGGCCTGATAATCAGCTGAGGGTTCTGCAGACCTTGATAAGCTTACATTTCCTGTATTAATTAATTTTCCTGCAATGATGAATTTGAATAGCCTCAATAACTGTAGGAAGTTGGTTCAGATTGGGGCTGCTGCTTTAATTATTACTACATTTAGGATATATAATCATGAGATTAACTGTTAACTGTGAGGATATTTCTGAATCAGTACATGATGCTGTGCCAGGAAATTCGAGTGATAAACACTGACTTTTTAAAAAAACATTTTTTTTTTCCCATAGTGAATACTTCTTAACTAAACTTCAATGTCAAAGTGCTGTCACTGTGCACAAGTACAACGTCTGTGTTTAAGGCTATCTGTCTTTCTACGGGAACAAATCCAAGCCAGGAGAACTTGGATCACTTGTCAGCAGTCACATAAGTAGAACTAAAGGCCAAGGATTTCTACTGTCTGTTGCTGTGACCAGCCCACATTTAAGAAAACCAGGAAAGTACGGTTAAGTTACAAAGTGCCGTCCTAGTTTTTCAGTCCTAAGCCTGATTTACGAGTAGCTGTACTCTTCCCTTCAGGATATTCACACATTTGGGGCATGTTTCTTCCCTAGCAAACATACAAGGCAAAGAAAAGTCATCTTGCAAGGGGATTCAGGCAGCTTGTTACAAGTCTCATCACAGTGCTAGATTTTTATGGCCTTGGAAAATGCAAAATCAAGATAAGCACTAGAAGGAAACATTGTGCCCATTATGACTAATCATTTTTTCCCACTTTTTTTACTTTGCTTAGAAATGATAGTGGCTTTCCCTGACTCATACTGAGTCAGCCTGAAACATCACCATCACCCTGAGCACAGTGCCATTTGGGTGGCATTTCCCGGACTGCGGAGAAGTCTCTGTCTAATGCCACTCAAGAAAAAACCCCTGGAGTTTAAGAGAGCCATCAGGATTAAAACAGGAACAACTCTAAGGAAAGAAGATATTTTTATATTATTCTGCAAGCACGGAACACATGGAAAAACCCCCGCTTAACCTTTGCGACTCAGGTCCCTGCACACCTACCTTTCATGAGGTCTCTGTGACTGTGCTTGCATTCAGAACACGGAGTGAAAAGTCGAACAGTGTTATAGAGGTGGCCTTTGTTAGCCTTTGGGATTCCCTCCTTGGTAGCAGACATCTTATAGAGCCTCTTCATGTACCGAAGGGCTCTGGAGTCTGGCTGTAGCCGGGGGGGTTCGCTTTCCCAGTTCTGGTGTCCCCGGTCAGACAGCACCTTGAGCAGGGGAGGCAGGAGGGCATATCCACGTTGTCTCACACCTTTTGGCAGCTGCAACAATGGATTTAGCTCGCTGGCAGTGTCCTCAGGAGCTGCCAATAACCCAGAGGTCTTGTCAGAGACGACCCGACCCCTGGAGCGGGGGGAACACTGGATGCTAGAAGAAAGCCAGTGAAGGCAGCAGTAGAAACAAACACAAATTCTCCAAGTACTCTCCATGCTCTTGAGGGTTGCAGCTAAAAAAACACCTCCCCCAAAATATTCAAGGAAAAAAAATGAGAGTAGCTGAGCCTGATCCCTTATATATGTTGCAGCTGTGGATGGGAGGGAGGCTTCTTTCTGATTAGAAACCGAAGAGAAAGATCTGCAGCTGGCAACTGAAACACGGGCTTGTCTGCATTCAGGCTAGAGCCTGTGCCCATGGAAGCCTGTAACACACAAAATCCTTGTTCTGGGAGGTAACCTTTTTCACATGGTGAATGACAAGAGTATTGTCAGCCTCCAGAGGGAGCCGGGGAGACGCGTTAGCACTGGCTGGTCTCGCTGGATCGGTTATGTGCAGAAATACCCAATGCTAAATGTTATTGCTTTCTCAGCCAGCATCAGCCGTCTGGGGCTGGCTCCAAAGGGCTCCAAATGCAGTAATATTGATTGCTCCGTTGAATATCAGCTGATATGGATACTGAACATCAGGGATATACAGAAACTCTTGTAGCTGAGCATAACTAAAGGGATGGGGTTTAGCTTTCTTTAATTGGGAAAATACAGGGGGAAAGTCTGCTTTCATGACAGTTGCTTTTAATTACAGCTATGCTATCAATAATCTAGTGAAATGTCACCCGTAATCTAACGTTCACTTCTTAGGGGTGTAAGCCACACCCGCTGCCAAGGCCAGTTTATCATCTGAACCGTGACTTTTTACTGGACTTCAGGTTTCTCAGTGCTTGGACGCATTTGCTGAAGAGTTATAAATTGCTGTTATATCTGAGTGAGGATTCTGTCATACCTGCACTTGTACGTAGTTGCAAATACATGGGCACAAGCATTTAAGATGTTAAAAGACTTGTTTGGTAAACCACAATGTCCAAGGAGATTAGTTTCATCATATGTTTTTAAAATCCAGGCCATTATTAGTTTGACAGTCTCATGTTTTATATATGGTAAATACTTATTCTCTCTGTTATTCATTAGATTGTTGCAGCAGAAACTGTATTTTCCTTTTTTTCTCTGGGAAACACTGAGTGAGAACCTAGTCTGTAATACCACAAACTAATAATGATTTTTAAATTCCTGTAAAACAGAGCTGAAGAATGTGCAGCTTTACCCTGTGCCTAGATAATGATGTTTGTTTGTTTCCAGAAGGGAGCAAAAGCATTAATCACAGGTATAGCTGTTATGCCCCGATAAACAAAGCGTTTTCATTTTGGCTCACTGAGTGGATTCAGTGAACTTTGAAATACAAGAAGTATCAGGTGCTGTCTGCAGGGTCCGTTAATAATGTTGCAGAAACTTAGTTAACTGCTGTGCCGAGTGACAGCTGAGTGACAGGTCTGCTATACAGATGTGAGCTGTAGTGATTTTCTAATTTTAAAAGAATAAATTATTCTTGTTACTTCTAACAGCTTCTTCCTGCTGTAAACCAAAAAGATCAAACAAATTATTTTAAAGAACCAATGCATATGTACATGTGTCATCGTTTGACAGGACAGCATCAAAGCTATGTACCACTGATTTTATGAGTACGGTGTAAACCAGATTTTTTATCGCTGATGATAGCAGCCTGTGCTCAACTCAGCCCATTTTTATCTACTTGATGATCAGCAATCCCTTAAACTGATGATCGCAGGCAGATTGGGCTCCGTTTGTCTCCCTGTTCCTTAGAGGATGGAGAGGAAGGTAATGCCAAGCTGGGATCATGGAACCTTTCAGAGCTCCTGCTGCTGTTCCTTTGGGCATGTTGCCTTCCTGTTGTCTTACTGCTGTAAACCGACCGGGTAGTAACACCGAGAGGTGACCTTGTGGACACTTTGTACAACTGGAATTAATAAATGTTCCTGACAGGGTAATCAGTTAGTGGGTCCCTTTGGTACATGAGTTTAGTGGCTTGACAGGCAGCAGCGTGAGAAAAGTTTTACTTCATCCTGTTGTGAAAACAAATAATGAGCAAAGAGCAACCTGACAGCCACACTGAGCCGCTGAAAACCAGCCTGGTTTTTCCTCTGCTGCTAGACTGCTTGGATATTGGTGTGGTATCTTTGTCAAACACCTTCAGTGTTCCTGACATGAGGGTACATGCTTCTGGAGTGCTTTCTTAGAGCTCTTTTGTATCAAGAGTTCAGTTTACAACTCATTCACACATTGCCCTTTATCATCCATGTCGGACTGGGGAAGGATGGAGATACTCAGGGCTGAAGTATGGCACTCACTGTTTCACCTGCTAAGCAAATATCACATAGAATAGTGGTAGGTTTCTCCTTGTTGTAATCAGATATTCCTTAAAAAAATAATGAGAGCTTGTTCCGTGAAAAGAAGCAACAGCTGCAGAAAAGAGCTCCTGTAGGTAGCGGGACAGGGTTCCTGGAGGGGCCCTTCAGCAGAGGGACACCCCCATGGGCGTTGTTTCTAGGCTGCGTAGCATCTTACAGGCGGACAGCAAAAAATCAAAGTGAAGGTTTTGGTGTGCACTATCTGCAAAGAGTGAAATCTGCGATAGTGAGTTATTTTACATGTATTATTGGAAAGCCATTATAGGGAAAGTTTTGTGCACATTTAAAAATATGACCGCCCATGGGGAACCTGGATGCGATAGTCTTTTCATGGAGTTACATTTTTATTCAAATAAAACTTCTGAAGCTAGTGAACAGAGCTGTTATTTGTTTGCATGTTTCTGTTACAGGGAGGTGCTATACATCCATCCACAAAATGGGGCTTTACGGTCAAGTTTCAGAATACACTTAATCCCCTCTGAGGCCCACTGCTGTCAGGGGGGTTTGTCTTTTCCCCCTTGCCTTTGGCCCTTTCTCCTGGTGTTGGTGGAATAGTTTTCACCTGGTCTGTGAGCGGAATGCCTCACTCCCCAGCTGCACGCTCCACATAAAGGTGTGGGGCAGCCAGGTAGCTGTTCTTTGTTAAGGAAGAAGGGTGGAGGCAGTGACCTGCTGCTTTAGGACCGTTTTTACAGTTAGCTTAATGTAGGCATAATATGAAGCTATACAGTGCTATAACCAGGTACGTTTTAGATACTGTTGGTATCTAGAAGGAGTCAGTGAAAAAATGTAAATGAGCAGGTGGAAGGTAGTTAGGGGTATTTATTTGCTTTTTTTCCCCCATCCTTTCCACAAATATGCAGGTAGGATTGCAGGAGTCATCTCCCTTCCCTTTTTTTCAGAAGGGAGAAAAAATATTTGGAACAAACTATTTTAAAGCCTAGGAAACAGGGATTTTATGTTGTATATTCTTCCTTTTACCTTGGTGTGCTGGTGTTTGCCAGGCTTGTTATTGTAACTTTCAGCTTTCCTGGTGTACTTTCCTCCCTGGCAAGCTCTTGTTTACAAGCTGGAGAGCAAAGAAAGCCCCGAAGAATAAAAATTGTGAAAAATGGAGAACCTGCTACTGTTACCTGCAACCTCACCTCGGGCAGCATACAGGGCAGGTAAATTGCTGTACACCAGGTGTGGGGTTTTTTTTTCCAGCGGTGTTTTTATTGCTTGTAAATAAAATAACAGTTTTGGCCATTCTTGCAGTACCTCTGCTGTAGGGTGCAGTTGTGGCTGTGAGTCAGGAAACTGAGTTTCATTTTGTTGGGATCTCTTTTATTTTACGCTGCTATCGGAGATGGGTAAGATATGATGTCCTTATGTGACCCTTAGGGACAAAAATGCTAAATTATAATTTAGCTTCTTAAAATTGCAGGAAAATAAATCCCAGATTTTTTTTTCCAGTCTCTCCCCTTCCTCTGCCCCAAAACCCTTGTCGGGCACTGAGATCCCGGCTGTGGCGGTGATGTGCGGGGCGGTGGGCTCTCCTGGGTTCCGCTCAGGGTTTGCGGGGCTTTTTCCTCCCTTCGCAGCAGGAGCTGTGGCTCGCAGGAAACGCTTCTCGCCCGCCGCCGGAGTTCCAGGTTCATTATCCTGACCCCACCTCCGTGCCTCCCCCCGGG
>NW_010142546.1:0-36558 GCF_000699245.1 Pterocles gutturalis | reverse complement strand
CATAAAAGGCTACCAGGTTGGTCAAGCACTCCTTCAAGTTGTTCTTGTAGTGTGACTGTTCTCCTTCGCATACCATAAAGGCCAATGTGAGGTTATGCTCCACCTTTCTGGAAGAGAGATCAGAAGTCTGGTTGGAAACTTGCCCTCTTTCTGCCTTCTTCTGAGCTGTGAGGGTCTACATATGCAAGTATTTCTTCTCTTGTTTCCAGACCTTCATTCAGGGAACTGCTTAGAGACTTCCTCATTACTTCATCACACAACTTCAGTGGTGCCTGTACTGGGTTTCAGTGCCTAAAATCCCTTCTTTTACTGGGATTTGGGCACTTTGAGATTTTACTTTTGAAAAATTAAAGGGACAAAAGGTGAATTTAATCGTGCCAGCATCCTCACTCATCCAGCACAAAAGCTGGGTTGCTCTGTGTACCCTCCCGCAGCATCGCACCAAGCCTGGGCACTGGGATACACTCTCAACAGCAGGAGCTTAGAAGGAGGCACTACAGCAAGGCTGGATTCACCCCCTGATGCTCCCCTGCTTCCATTCCTCCATCCTAACCCGGGTGACAGCACTTCCCTCCCTCCCAGGGCACTGAGACCACCATGGCCCACATGACCCTGCCTGCAGGGCAGAGAGGCTTCAGCTGAGTGAAGAGCATGACAAGAATACAGCTCCATCGGTCCAGCAGCAAGGTCCTGCTAGCCAGGGGAACATTCCAGCCACCTCCCTCCCAGCAGCATTGCCTCCCCAGTCCCAAGATAAGCTGACCAGGGCAAAATTCAGACCTCCAAAGTAAAAAAAAAAAAAAAAAGCTTGTTGGCTCTTTTCAATATCATAATGAGCATCACTCCTGGTGCAAAGGAGGGGACAGATCTGCACAGCCTGGGTAGGACATGAATGTACATTGCAGGGCTCGGCTGTAGGATGGGACTGCACCCGGAAAGCTGACAGGACCCAGGGTACACAACCAAAAGGATCTTGCAGCAGACAGAGTAAGAGACTGTTCAAAGAGATTAGCCCTCAAAGAGTTAGGAGCGTAAAAGGTATTATTGTATCACACAAGAGTGAGAGATTCTGTAGGGAGGTTAGGGAGACAGAGACAGACTTAATTTGCGAAGTTAAGCCATTTCATTCATGGAGCTGCTCTGCAGCGCTTGCAGTATTGACACGAGCAGACAGTAATTGCCAGGATTGTTTTCTGCTGAGTTCTCACTTTCAAAAAAGTCATTACCCAATCAGTACGGAAAGTCATTAGCTAATCCCCTTAGGATCACACTGTTAACAGAATTTGGTGGACTACCTGGACACTTGCCAAAAACATTATAAATGAACCCACAAACAAAGGAAACATCGTAAACTTTTCTGGGTGCTTTTCTGTGCCAAGTTCAATCCAACCAATTTCCCAACATAATTTTGGACAATTTCTGAACTATCCTAAATTGCCGCAGTCTATAATTCCCCAGAGTTGCTGCTACATTTCTAACAGCATGTCCCAGGTGCTAAGAAGATGAAGAGCCACAGAGGTGGCTCTCCACCAGTGGAGATGATGACCATCAGCAGGCACCTCACAGTATGCTGGGTGCCAGGGCAGAGCCCACGAAACTTGCCCTCTCTCAGACTGCCAGAGAACAATTTACATAGGACCTATGCTAATTCAGCAGAAGCAACAATATGCTCACTCTTGATCCAAATTAAAATTGTGCTGCAAGATAAACCAGTCATGTGCAGAACCCAGACCAACTAATGCAAGACCAAGGGCTAAAGAAAAAACAACCTCAGGATTAAAGAGTGTAGGGAATTGGCTCAGGCACAGGGAAGACATAACAGACAAAGGATATCTATCAAGGATACCTGGATTTAGCAAAAATCAGGGAAACTAGGGAAAAAGAAAATTGCAATTTGAGATTCAAGGTTGTGCAAAGACTACTTCTTAAGAAAACAAATTACAGGCAAAGTCCTGGGGTCTCACAGAAGATTATTGCTTGCCATGGCAAAGGCAGCCTAGGTGTCAGCTTGAGTAAAAAACTTCTCTAGAAGTAATGATTTAGTTAAGGCACATCTTGTCTCTAAATGTACAGCATCTCTGCTTTTTTAACAGTTATTTATCCATAAAAATTTTTCTTTGTATGAAAGACAGTGATGTGCACTGAGTTAGTTGACAGAGACCAGTGGTTACCATGGGAGAGAAAGCAAACTTTAATTCCCAGTAGGTCTTCAGATCCCGAGTACTTCCCTAAACGAGCTGCACACGTGCAAAACATCCCCCTTGGGCCCCTGACACCCAGGACGGTGCACTGCTGCACAGACAGGGATGTGATGATGGTTTGATAATCATCTGCACCTGGTGGCATCCATGATATAATGGTGACGGACACAGGTAGAGGTAAAAAGGGAAAAAAGTCCACCCTGATTTATAAAGTACAATTTCACATTTCTAAAGAGGTGGGAATGCAATGCTAAATAAATGCACTAAGGCCCTTTTGGTAGATATTGAGGGGTCTCTGTTTTTATTACCCAGAGCTCATACCTTATATTTAACAGAATCCCTCACCCAAAATTGTGAGCACCACAGCTGTCACGAAGCTTCTTCTAGCACCTCTGGGCAGCAGAAACCCTAATATACAAAGCACCTTGGCTCAGATGCAGACACGTTATTCTCGGCATATAAACTATTATCCCAACTGTATTGCTCTGACAGGCACTTGTGTCAAGCAAGACAGTGCCTCTCAGCCTGCTTCAACTATGTAATTATTGTCTGCAATGAAGCACTTTTTTGAATTGGGGAAAAAGTTATTAAAAAAGAAAAAGAAAAGGCCTTGCCCTCCACACATGCGCATCCTTAGATTAGGCTTCACTTTGTTATACCCAAGCCAGTTAAATCTGTTTTAGCTGGAGGCGCAGATCCTGCCTGTATACCTTTGTAATGCCCAGACCCAGAACCTTTGCTCGTCCTTGAACAGCTCCTCAGAGCATTTCCATCCTTCCGTGACGATGGCCAGACCCACTCCACAGAAAGCAAGAGCAGCAGCCCAGGCAGACAGATGCCCACTCCATATTTTTCTTACCAGCAACCCAAGCTTTTGGGTGCATAGTATGGGAAGCGAACCAAAAGGCCAGGCCAGGTAGCCATTGAGCTGGCTTCAGGCTGGCATCACACTTGCAATTAGCTTTGACTGTCTATAATTTCAAGAGAGGATACGCCACACCACATCACACAGCACAAATATTCCTCCAAGTGGTACTGACTGCACTTTTTATAAACTAAGTACCAGTTTCTGCAGCAACATTTCTCCTACAAAACTAAGGCAGAATGCAAAACAATGCTTGAAAAAATGCTTATTTTTTTACATATGGAGAATCAAGACAGCTACATCATAACATTTTGCTGAAGTGAAATATTAATTGCAGGTCTGTGGCACCGCCTCCTTTCTTTGTTGGAAATATTAGTGAGATAGTCTGTATCCATGGTATGGAAGTTGTGATCTGTTGAATAAATTTGGAACTAGAAGTTACTCAGTGGGGGTTTTTTCCCAGTTTTTTCATTTCTTTTAGGAGAGAGTAACTAGAAAACCAACCCACCCAGCCAAATATTCAGCTGCAAGGAAATAGCCTGAAGTCACTCAAATCCATAGAGCCACCCCATCTCTGATTGTCCCAACATTTAGAAAGTTGCCCTGTGGTATTCTGGAAGATGCACAATTTTGCAGCACAGATTTGAGGTAAGAAGGGAGAAAAAATGTCCATGATTCTCTGAATCTTTGCATTTTAGATTTTGAAAGGAAGAACGAAGAACTTTAATTGCTACTGTATGACAAGGATCTTCAGTAATGCTTTGTCTTAGAGATTTTTTTTTTTTTTGCTTACATATGTACTCATATCTGGTAAAGTCATCTTTATAAAGAGGTTCAGAAAGAATAAATATCTTTGAAATAAAGATAGCCATCACAGATTATAACCAGCATTTTTCCATTAATCATCTCCCCTGTATACAGTAAGAAAGCTTCCAAGACAACCTCCTAGGTGGCCAACAGCAATATTGCAGATTTTAGATATTTCACTGCAAGGATGTGTGTCCCTCTGAGGCAAGGAAAAAAATTATTTATTCTCAGAAAGCTCTGAACTTCAGTCTTCAAAGGTATGTATGGTTATAATCAGGACAGCTGTCAATTGTACTCCATGCCTGTTGATAGTAAACCACAAATTAATCAGCTTAATTTCCAGCAAGAAACGTTTAAGCTACACATTAGAAAAAAGCTGCAAGGACAGGGTGCATAAGAACAAGCTCCAGGATGGGTAACTGGATCCCACAATTCCCAGTATCCCTCTGGCTGTATATTCTGTTGACTTCCTGGTCCATATGCCTCCTTGAAGAAAAAAAATAGATACCCAGCAGAAAACACACACAATTCCTCCTAATGGCCGAAAGCACTGCTATTGAATTCTGTGTCCTCACTGAGAACACAGACATATTTTTTCTATACTGACCCCAAATCCCAGTGCAGGAAAACATATTCACATAGTTGCACTCAATACCCATCTTAGGGCAGCTAAGAACGGGTAACACAAACATCAGTGGAAGAAAAGTTTCTGCTCTGACTTCAAGAGCAAAGCAGACACTTCCAATCCCCAAGCAAACAGGCCTGGGAGGGATCATATCATTCAGTCAGACACAACCATTCCCACAGTACTCCCAGAGGCAAGAAAATCCACGAGCAAACCACAACAGCCAGCACCACCAGTGACCATGAGTGACATTACCTTGGTTACAGACCTGCATCAGACTTGAATCTTGTGGTAGTGATGCACCCGAGATGCTGACTCAGAGGCTCAGCTGGTCCTGGAGATCCAAATCAAGTGGGAAGATCTCCTGGCTTCCTACTGAGCTCCTGATGTATATGAGCACTGGCTCGGTGTGCACAGGGAGCCCTACGTTTGGGATCCACATAAGTTTCTGCAGTTTGTACAGCAGCAGATAGCAGCAAAAGGGTGAGTATTTTCAAAGAAATTCCCCAAGGCAGAGAAAAACATCTGGTACCCCTCTACAAAGTCTTCCCTGCGACCCACACATGGGCTGGACATCACACTGTGCTGTCAAAAACCTCAATCTGTTTTTAAAAACTAAGGAAAAACATTTCCAGCAAAATGAAACTTAACCTAAATGTTCCTTTGCCAAATAATGCCACCTCCTTTCTGGTTATACTTATAGGAGGAGGAAGCTCATGAATTAGGAAAACAAATGAATAAATCACTGGTCACTCCCACCCCACAAAAGGTCTCCTACCCCTGAGAAAAACACTAAAACCAAACATTAAAGATCAGTAATGCCCCCTGACAAAAGCTCTCAAGCGAACTTAAGTTCTACCTTGTCTTGGTTTTTAACAGATCTAAAATTTCTAAAGCTTCCACGTAAAATTCCAGCAAGGCAGGGAGCAAAGCAGAATACACACGCACATGCAAGGCAACAGCAGCACTGTATTTTCAGCCAAACCCCAGAGAAACCATCCATGAGAGTGGGCAGCTCCTCCCTTAAAGAACCACATAATAAAAGCCAATGAGTCCCAGTCACAGACAGATTTTAATTTTCAGGACTGAGCTCAGTAAGCTAGAGTTTAAAACAGAGACTTGTTCTCTTCTCACTGCTGTGGAAAGTCAACTAACTCACAAAGAGGAAAGAGAAGTTTAAGCACCTTTGAGGAGGCAACGGTTCTGGTGCACTAGCCAACTCATGGGGTTTGTCAGGGCTAAGCACTATTTACCCATTGCACTCTTGCAACCCCATCCTGCAAGTATTCTGTACCTACACACTGCATCTAACATCACATCCAAATGCACATGGTTAGGTGTTCCTGGGGTACGTAGCTGAAGGAGGTTCTTTGCTGGCTGCTGCACCTCCTCAGTGTCCTTTTCCATGCTAACATGTTTCTCGAATTTGAAGATATGGAGCTGAACCATTCCTCCCATCAAGTCCTTCCTCCACCACCAACACCATTACTGGCCTCAACACCTCTTTGTTAAGCCTTTGTTTTCAGTTTTACAATTGGCACATACCCTGCAACATTTAAGGAAAAAATAAGATGAACATTGGTACTCCTTGCCAATACAAGGATGCAGAGTTGTAGCATACGACCTTCAGAATCTTACAGGCATCTTCACCCCAGTTAAGGATTCCCAGTACCTGACCTGGCTATGGGAAATCCAGCTGGTTTAGAGAGTATCTGACACCTTGCCTTCCTGTCCTTCTTCCAGGTATCTGAAAATAATTTAATGAAGTCCTTCAAAAGGACATAAGAAGGACATACATAAACAGTGATCAAGGCATAAGCATTCAAGGCCAGGTTGGATGAGGCTTTGAGCAACCTTATCTAGTGAAAGGTGTCCCTGCCCATGGCAGGGGAGTTGGAACTCCATGATTTTTAAGGTCCTTTCCAACCCAAACTATTCTATGATTCTATGATAAGAAGCTCACAAATGAACATTTAAATTACTGCTTTCCTGTTTGTCATACTTACATGACAGCTGAAGATACATGCATCAAGCACAGAAAGGAAGGCCAGCGCACCAAGCCTGGTATCCATGCAGGTACATGTTAACACCTGGCACACAGTACCACTCTGAGTGTTAACCTCCCCATCAAACAACAGGATGAAAGCATGCTCAAATATAATATCACAAATAGTTAGAAAGTCTCATCATTCCCAATAAATTCAGCCCCAGCTATAAGATTTCATGTACCTCAGACAGGATCTCTGCATGTCTGACTCTGCAGATACAACCTGATATTGCACATCTTCTGTGCATTATTTCCCTGTTATTGAAAGAATCTAACGTTATTAATCTTTACATCCATTCAATTTCTTATCCTTTTGCTGACAAATACGTTTAAGACAACAGAATTCAAAAATCACTACAATTAAATCCTTCGTGATGGTTTCCACCTAAAAAAAAAAAAGAAATCAAAGTCATGAAAGAGAGGCAGACGTTAATTAATAAACATATTCACAAAGCAAGTTCTAAACCTCTAACAAGACTTGACCAGAAATACTCAATATCTGGGAGTTTCTGATGAAAGCAGCACTAAGTCAGCTTGTAGATCAATTCCAGCTTTTCCTCTGTGACTCAAGAAAGTCTTGGGTACTCACAGAAATTACAGAATTTGGAGAGGGGGAAGGGAAAACTGGGGCCACAGAGCAGAGGAGTCTTACACCACATTTCCTTGGAGCTATTACAAGTGTCTATCATCATTTAGCTTAAAAACTCTTCACAATATAGGCCAGCTCAACAATAATCATCGTCATCATCAGTCCTTTTGTAGGAAAGCTGCTTGTCAAAGCAAGAGCAAATGGACAGTAGTTTGCTCATGGCTAGAAACAAGCCTTTTTATGTCTAAAGGGGTCAAGCCAGGACCACTCTTCAAGCTGCAGTTGTCCTGGCTAGTTTTCTGGTCAGCTTGAACAGCTGGTAGCGGCTCCTGCAGATGAATATTTTGTCTAGACACCTTGAACATCACACTTCAGAACACACCATTTCAGCCATCAGGGCCCCAGCATGTCCCCCACTGGGGGCTGGATGATGGGGCCAGCAGTCCCTGTTCCCAGGTGTGCAGGAGTCAGGCAACTTTTTCTGGTGACCCAAAGCACCAAAATGACACCCCTCCAATGCTGCCAAATACAGAGTAGGAACACAGAGACTTCAAAGTAAGGAGAGAAGGGCCCATTTCATACGAGATATTTTTAAGTGAGACAAAAGCAGAAGTTCGTCTTTTACCTATGTTATAAGTAGAAATTTCGTTCCCATCCATCTCACGTTCCTTTTTTGTGTTAGGAACTTTTCTGTAGATGCTCTCTCTGGTTAGAAACAACAGACTTAATTGTCCTGTTGCACACTCAGCTTTTAAAGCCAACAGTTTATTGTATCAAGGCAGAAAATATAATTTTATAACCACTGTTATATAAATTACTTAAGAAATCAGTCAGCTTAAATAGGTTTTCCACAATTACGATAAATTATAGAAGTGATTTGTTGGCATACTGGTTACGGATGCCTGTGTACCTTTCTGCTGGCCAAAACACTTCAAGATCAAAGGAGAAGCTGACAGTGGACTAGAATATTTATTATCTTGATGAACACTGTGTTCAAGAAGTTGTCACCACAGCCATTGGCTATACATGTGCAGAACAAAACGATACTGTCCTCAAAAGCCTAGAGCTGAAGCACAGCCCATGAAGTAGATCCATGAGGAGGGGACAGGGGCAGGACGGGTACAAGTCAAGGATGGGTGAATGCATCAACACCTCAGTTTTTTATTTCAGTCTATTAAAAAAGGTATACTTAAATCTCTGTTGCTTCATCATGCTGCCTCTGTCGTCGTGTAACCATTATGTAAGGCAGAATAATTAAAAATAAACTTTTTACTCCCCAGCAGCAGTTATGCAATAACTTTTAATTAACTAAGGTCCTTCCTGTTTAAGAGAACATTTAAGGAGTTTAATGTATAACTCAATGTCTTTCTTCATAGCTTCATATTCAAATCCTCCAAAAGAACCTATCTGCACCTCCCTTCTCATCTCTCCAGTACAAAGATGGTTTGTCAGGTTTTATTTGGTTTTATCTGCTTGCAAGATGCTGTCTTGGGGTTCTAAAAATGCAGAGACATATTTTGTGCAATCTGTCAGCAACTGTCTTCACATGCAAGCCTACAGGGAGCTGATGAGCTCTTTTCTTATCAGAAAGAGTCACAAAAATGGATTATTCACACTTAATCCTCCTCACACTGGTGAATTTCCTGATTTTTGTTGTTCAATAAAAATAAAATAAAATGAAAATTGGCCTGATGAAACCTTGTAAGAACAGTTTTCCCTTGGGATGCTCTTGTAGAAGAGAAATATTGCTCTGCCATTTTAGGAGACCACAGAGCTTCGAGCACCCATTCCCTTTTTCTCCAGAAGCAAACATCTTCCTGCCTCCAGCACCCATTCCCAGCACTGTGGATGGATCCCCCCATGCCCTTTTTCTTTTCGGTCCCAGCATGTGTCCCTCCACGATGTTCAGTAGCCCTGTTTTGAGGGTTCTTCTGCTTTTCTTTCAAAGTCATCTTCTCCCCACAAACTAAACAAATAAGAAATCTTTTAACCTGTTCTATTCACAAAACATTTTCACTGTAAAGGTCTTACTAATCTACATTTTCTTGAAGTGTAAATATTTTTTACAAAATCATTCTGCTAATTTTCATGAAAGGCAGTACCTTGCAGGATCAGAACCCCCTCACTGAAACTCTCTTTTAGATAAATCTCAAAAGAACAAAACCTGAGCTTGAGCAGCCTCCCTTCCATTTGGAACAGGGATTTAGACAGCAAAGTGTGAGTTTTGTTGCTGTTTTCTAATCCCAGCAGAGAGAAAAAAAAATCCAAACTGCCTGAAAGCTCATCCCTGAAAATAATGTGATTTTCCTATAGGATTAAAAAAATGCATCTATTCATAGATTTGAGTTTAAAGAGGAAAAAAAGAAGTCTTCATACTTCTAACATATGGTCCATGGCCAACTATTAGTGCAAAGCTGCCCAATCAGGCAACGAGCTGACAGACAGAATGGAAACCAGGGCTTCATCTTTATGGTTATTTCCTTGCTTATTGGATTTGGGTTTTTAGCTTCACTCTGAACTGCCGCCATGCTACATTTAGTACATAGTAGCTGGCATCACTTTAAAGGCCCCAGCAGAGCTCAGTCAGCAAACCAGATTAGTTACAGCACATGGGGAGGAGGGCTTGTGTGTTTTGGGGGGTGATGGGGAAGCAGGAAGACATCCCATTGTGGTGCTGAAAGCGGCACTGGTGAAGGGAGAGGGAGGGGAGGAAAACAAGCCTGTTCTTAAAGTTGACTTTCATCTTAAACAGCATGCTCAACTGCACAAGGTCATTACGCACGGATACAACTCAACCGTCCTAGGAGACTTTTGCAGACTGTACCGCACGTGAGCAGCTTCATTGCTGGAGCAGAAGCTGGTGTCTTGTCATGCCACATCACATGTCAGGTTAACGCACCCTGTCAAGGCTGTGGAGCAATGCAATCAGTGTCTGCATCAGCGCAGCCAGCGTCCTCCGTGTGACAGGTGAAGGCAGAGGTGGGCGAGCATCCTGAAGAAACAGCTGGCACTCAAAAGAGCAGCAGCACCTCTGGTTAACACCCCTTCTTCTCCAAAAAAGGTTCTGCCACTCAAGATTTAATCTTCCACCCATATAAAGAAGGCTGCAGTAGGATCCACCTCCACACACCTGTGTCATACCTAATTTACCAGCCACTTTGAAAAGGGTTTGGGACCAACTACTTCCTGTAAGTTACTCCTTTCTCTGAAAAACTCACTTAATGGAATTAAATGAAGGATCAGTTTGTCTCATAGAGTATGTGAAGTGCAGAATTAGATTTTACCCCATTCCATTACAAAAAGTTCCAAAATTGAGGAAAAATTTCAGTCCCAGGCTGATAAAGGTTATTATAAAAATATAATGAAAAAAATAGGAAGGCTTTTTTCCTTCTGCAAACCATTTTCAAATATATGGTTTATTCAAAGCATGTACACCATTAAAGAATTACACATGACAGCTAGAGAGAAAGTGGATAAGGAGAAAAGCTTAATTATTTTAAAATTTTCTTTTTCAGTTTTCCAGCCAGATGAGAAAAATCATTAAAGCAGAATCAAGCAGATTACTCTGCAAGGAGAAAAAAAGCCCCTCACATGCACCTAAAGACACCAAATGAAGTTAAACACATATTTGACAATCTTCTACTAATTAAAATACATATTTGGTTAATCCCCTGGGGCTTAAAAATTTCCAAAATGTATCTGTAACGTAAAGTTAAGGTACCATATTTTTCCCTCTATCCTGTCACTTTTTTGAGTATTTCAGCGTTTTTTTCCTCTAACAAAGGAAGAAGAAGGTTTTTACTATTTTGGACCTACCCCATGGAAACTCTGCTTCCTCAGCAGTCAGATTTTGCTTAGGGTGTGACTCCCTTCCATGCTGGAGGAGTACACCCTGCATGGCTAATCTTTTGGGGAGGAGATAAAGGAATAGCAAAACAGTTGCATAAAATATTACGAATATCTGAGCATTACACCATCTTATCAAGACATGAAAAGCATGCACAAGGATAAAAACATATTAGGTAATGTTTTGGGCACCAACCACTGGTTTGCTTTCAGCTGTGAACCTCCTGTCTTTGCCTGTGTCACCTCTGACAATGCTCTTCCTGCCCTCACTGACCATCATCCAAGGGCTGTGTAGCAATACTCACATGCACACCTGTCACCTCTGGCTTACTCCTTCTTCACCTCCCCAGGAGGAGAATTATTCAGTGTTTAGATAGTAAAGATGGTCTTTTGCAATCATAATACTACTTTAGCATGATGTGCACACAGACTGCCATCTTGGGGCAGCCTGGTGTTCAGTTATCCAGATATTTTGTCACTGTAGAGACTACAGACTGGAATAATTTCAGCTCACTTACACTGCCTATATTATATATCTGAATGCATGTTTTAGCTGCCAGAGAAAAGCTAGCTTTTTTAAGGAACAATTCATTGGATTTTTCTAGACATCTGCTTGAAGGCCACCTAGAGTGCCCAAGGCACTGGCAATTTTTCTACACTGAATGCAAGAGCAAATGCTCTGAGAGATGAGCGCAAACCTAGACACCTGTATACTGATTAAATTAATAAAACCACAAAAAGCACACCCTGCAAGAAATCTAGCCTCTGCCTCCAACAAGTCAGCTATTGGACAGGGAAAAAAATATACACAGCTAGCTCTCAGAGAAATTACTAAAAATTAAACCCCTATATTACTGGCATAAATGCTGAGCTGCTCCTACTGTTCTCTTCCTGCTGTGGAGGCAGTGCAAAAGTGCAAAGCCCCTGGTGTCAGGGCTTGGCTCTGCTAGAGATAGTCCAGGATCAGTCCAAAACTGACACAATGTCTTACCTCTGCTGTTCAGCCTTAGCCCCACACAGCAAGCACAAACTCTCAAACCAGTGTCCAAGAAATACACAAAACCCACTGACAGTCACACAAATGCAGTAACATGATGGTGCAGAGGGGTTTCCAAGATCTGTGCCTAACCCATGGGAATAGGGCAATCCCAAAATGTCCGTCCAAATTCAGCTATTATTCATGGAGCTATTAGACAGCAGAGGAGAAATGCACAGAGAGGAAGAACTGCATTTTAGTAACTCTTCTAGCCTTCTTCCAATGATTTAATACCAACAGGAAAAAATAGCAGCCCTTTCTATAAATATATATAAAGTATTACTGCCATGTGTGTGGAGATGGGTTTTTGCACTTGCCTTCACTGCAGAGCTTAAATCCTGGAAAAAGATCCAAGAGAAAAATGAAATTGGGGGTCTGCTGCAGAGCCTCTGTGGGTGCACCATAAACAGCCAGGCACTCTGGCACTGCTCAGACCCACCAGCAGCTCTGCTCCAGAGAGCTAGGACCAAAATAACTAGGGTGGGAAAACTTCCAGAGCCATTAATCACCCATTTTTTCTCTACCAAATACAATTCATACTGATTTTCAGAAGTTCTCTGTTTTCTTCAGTAAAAAATAAAGCTACGTGAGGAAACCAGCAATGGGATTCAGAGGAAAGAGGTTCAGTGCTTCAGAGAGTAGCCCCCATGAAGGGGTACAAGGAGAAAAGGGACAGACAGCAAGGAAAGTTACAAAAATAAAAATACATCATATCTGTAGAACAGACACTGAAGCACTTTCTGCTTCAATACACAGTGATGGCATCTCCTACAGGGCAAAACCTCCATACACCTGTCTTTATACAGAGCCTGAACAGCAAAGCATATGGGAAATGCCCCCAAGTCGGAACAAGCTGGTCTGTACCTGCCAGCCAACAGGCAGATAGTCCATAAATCCATCTTTCCGTGCCCTTCCTTATAGGATCAAGTTCTTGGATCTAAAGAAGCATTTAGGAGAAGGAAGGATGGGCTATGAACATCTCTGCATCACAACCACAGACCAAGCAACAGCGTGCAGAAGGCCGAGGCCATGCACATCACCAGAAGGACAGCCGCAAGGAGTCCCCACTCAGGTGACCTCCTGCCCATATGGTTGAATTTACCAGCCATGCAAAAGTCATAAGTACAGCAATGAAACACAAGCTAGTCTCCTGTGCTGAAGGGTCAGGGAGGGTCAGTCAAAGGCAGTTTTGCTGCTGCAGCACTGGACCACCTTTGCACAGACACAGATCCTCTGGCACCCCAAAGCATGTCTACACAGGAAGATTCATCCAATTTAAAGTAAGTTTGGATGCCAAACAAAATTGTTGTTCTTGGTTAAAGGGACATAGAAGAAAATAAATCAAATTTGTAACAAAAGTTCCCAAAGGGCAACTGACAGGGAATTTGTCATGAACAGCATCTCATGGAGACAGGTCTTTAGTTTTACCTACACCACTTGAGATCCTCCAGCCAGGCTGGAAATCACCAAATACCAACAAAAACAGTGAAAACAAATGGTCTCATGCTTTTTCTGGGGACCTTTACAGTGGGAAGCAGAGCTAGTGCCAAGCAGATGGAATGGAGACTCACAGCCATGTGGTAAATCATTCCCCAGCCTAGACACTGGCTTTTTGGAAGGATGTTTCTGCAGCCTACAAAGAGCAAGTCAGGCCCCAGACTTGTGTCATCCCACCCCTGAGTCATCTCACCATGCAGCTCCCTTCCCCTACCATCACTCCTCAGCCGGGCTCACGTAATTACCACTGCAGAGCTGCAATTATGCCCATTCAGTCAGATCAAAGCTGGCATCCCCACTCATGCACTAAGAAAGAGCCACACTTGCCCCAAATTCAGCAGCTGACTGTGAAACAAAGACCCCGGGACAAGATGGGAATGTGGGGAGGGCTCCCCCAGGGCTCCTGAAGGAATTCAGGCAAGAGACTCTGCCTGGGATATAGGATGCCCTACATACAGGAGACAGGAGTGGGGACAGAGTGGCGGTGGGGGATGGATGATCTGTGCCTTGTTCGTGCCTATGACCAGGTTATGTCAGGTGCTATTAAGGCACAAAGCATGAGCGAGTGTGTCTCAAACCCTGCTGCAGACTGCTCCAGCAGCCTTGAAATAAAGCCTCCTTTAAAAAAAGAGCTTTTATAAAAAAATTAAAAGCAACAAAAAAACACACACACAAAAAAAAAACCAACCCCACATCCTAGGCAGCAGTTAAGAGAGAAAACGTATGACCAAATACAGGGGAGCAAACCAAAGGCGTTGCACCTCAAAAACCACCCTCCTCCCATGGGTTTTGGGAGTGCTGCTGCTATTCCGCCTGCTCAGCTCCACTGCACATCCATGCCCCCCGAAGGCAGAGCTGCAGCCACTGGGGAGCTCCGCTGTGCCTTCAAAGAGCCTAAAGTGGGTCAGCGGAACGGAGTGAGAAAACCTGATTTCAGCATGAAGAAAGCGGGCAGACCTGCTGGCAGAGAGACAGCAGAAAGCAGAGAAAAGCGCTCACATGTTCTCCATCTCCATGGAGGCACGGAAAGGCAAGGACCGCTGATCTCCTCTCCCAAAATCACAGGGAGAGAACTGCACTCCCCAAATCTGTAACAAAAGCACATTTGGGGATGAGGGAATATGAGAAGATAAGTGTGCCCCTCTGTCCTCCAGTCACTCTTCCTAAGGCCACACTCCCAGTCAATTTGTTCTGACTAAAACTGAGTGAGACAATTTTAATCATCCAAATTTAAAACCCTTCATGACCCTGATGGCCATGACTTGCATCCTCCTTCCTTGCATCTTAGCAAACCCAGAGACGTTGGAAGAAGAGCCCCAACAATTGCTAAACACAGGCAGCATCTTTTGGAAGCAATTAAAAATGCTAAATCGGATGAACAGGAAGCTTTGTTTTCTCCATTACTCTGATGGAGACTTTTGATCTTAAAATAAAACAAGCCAAAACCACTTCTGCATTCATAGTCAGAGAGCAGCAAATGGATTTGGGGGCTGCCAAGTTCCAGGAGGAAGGTGGACCCTTAAGAAACAAATGACTGCGAGAACCGTAACTGGGGTGACATTTGAAAAGTAAAAGAATCTTGCAAACTGTGAAACTCAGAGCAGCTGAGAGCTCTTGGGGGACCAAGGCTTTGGTTATGTCCAGAACAATTTAGGGTGGCTAACAGAGACCCTGACATCCCCCAGTGCCACCAAAAACCCAAGAACCCTGTATACCCTCTCCGTACCTGGGCTTTCTGAAGCGTAACATAAATCTGACCTCACTGTGGCAAAACACCATCCCAAGCCACATCGCTGTAAGCCAAGCAGGTTTTTCTCTGCAGATCCTGGGTAAACCAGCTCAGATTCCTCCATGGAGCTGGAGACCCACCAGTGTGTGGTCTGCAGGCCCACACAAAACCATCACACCCTCATCCTGACCACTGGCTCCAGGGTGGGCTATATGTTTGCTTAATGACTTCCAATGAAAACACCAGCTTAAGAAATCACAGCAACAAGGGATGGGTGGGGAGAACATTCCCTGTGAGAAAGAATCTGAGCTCTGTGGTTGCACCTATCTCATCTAGATATTGCTGTAAAGAGCTCGGCCTACAGAAGGAATAGGAGCTTTGATCTAGTACACAAATAAAAACCAGAAATCTCTCCTGCCAGCCATGAAAAAGGCTATCAATAATTCATTTTAACAAAAAAGGAGATCAAAGCAAAATGATGTGTTAGTTTGACATTTTGATATGTTGGTTCATGATTCTTCTTTAATGTAATATGTAACAAACAGCAGAGTTCATCTATAAATGCCAGACATGCTTGTAAATTGTTGAATATAGCAGGTCCTATTAATATTCACTTAGACCTTTTTAATTAATTCACTTTGACTGCCTTTACATCTCATTTACTGCCTTTATCCAGCAGTTGTAGGTCACGTGAAGCTCTCAGAAATGCTACAGTTTCCAAAGATAGTCTCAAATTCGTAACTGTATTTCCATCTATTTCTTTATGTTACCCACCACATAACCTGATGTCCAACACAACTTGTTTGAGTACCATGTACTTGCTGTGAATTGCTTCCAAAATCTGTACAGTCAACAGCCAGAATGAGGTGCTTTTGTCCTACATCAACTGGCTGTGCAAGTTCACTCTCATATATAGTGGTTTAATTTCACTTAAAATTTCCTTATGGGCATTTGGTGGAGTGGATGAAGTACATTACACTCCAGAAAGCACAGGCTTGCAATCCACAGATTTCAGTGCTATGTTGCAAGAGGTATTTATTGCAGTGGAGAGCTGTTGGCAAATTTAACACATATTGCTCAAGCTCACTCTGTATTCCCTTTGGTACATAGGAGACACAAGGGCACTCCTGTCTTCTAAATTTAGGAAGGGTAAGGCAAATTTCTTCCAAGATAAAATCCTCTCAAAAATGCAGAGAACGGTTAACTATCTGTGACTTATCAGTTCCAGGGTCGAGTAGAAAAGTAAATACTCCTGTTATTACATCACTTTGATTAAGGATTCTCTTTAAAGTACATTTTTAGACAATATTCAGATAGTTCTTTAAAAGTCTAGAGGAAAGTCCTTGTTGGTAACAACCTTCATTACAGGCTGACACTGCATGTGCTATCTTTGGAAGGAAAGCAGTTGTCACTCAGGACCTGAGCATGGCTATATCCTACAGCCTCTGGGTTATAAATTTGTAGGTCTGTGGGTTTTCTATGTATTGTAGTTTTTAAATTACTATTTACATCAGCTGTTCTACCTAGGAAAGGACTGTAGTTTGATGGAAGGGGTTACAGTTACTGAATCTGATGATAGCCCAGATGGTAAAGCTGTTATCTAATCCAGATAATAAAGTCATATCATCTTTGTTACATACAGTCAGTTGTGAACAGAAGGAGTCAAAATGATTTTTTTTTTCTTTTTACAAACTGTTTGCAGAGCCCCATGCTGACAATTGCATCTACTGGAATTCTATGGCACTGCCAGCTGTCCAAAAATAGTGCTCACAAAACCGTGCATCCCTTGGTGGACTGCTTTTACCCATGCTGGCAAACAGGTGAGTCATCCTCCCTGCCAAAGAGAGAGCTGCCAGAGAGGAGCTTTTTCCTCACACATACTTCAACCCCAAGAAACTCCATCCCCAAGAAATCCCATTCCCACATACAGTGTCTCTTGGCTCGGTGCTATTTCTAGGGAACCAGCTCCAATGACGAGGTCTTCATGCCTGGGCCACCCACACCCCTCCACTCATCTGGCTGTCTCTTGGGCACCCCCCAGACTGTGCAGGCATTGCATTGTGCTGAGGAGAGCAAGTCCTGGCCATGCTTGGAGATGGCATACCTGCAGGTGGGACCGGCTGGTCCCACAGATGGCCTTGGGTCTTCCCTTAATCACACAGGGAATGTGCACAGGGATGAGACAAAACATTCAAGATAAAGACAGCTCTCAAGACCCTCTTAAAGCCAAAACAATTTTAGTCTTTTTTTTGCAGATGACAATAAATTTGTTAGATCACTTGGATGCTTTTGAAAACTTTAGTCACTGTATTAGTATTTAGTTGGAATAATCCCAAAAGAAAAGCGGGGGTGAAAAAAGCCACTGCCACTCACTCAAAGGGCTACGTGGCAAACTGCAAATCTCTGAAACCCATTTAAAAAAAGCTGCTCCAGAGCAGGAGGTGAAGAACTGCCACAGTCGGCTGGCATGCAACAGACTGACGTGCAGCAGGGTCCCATCTGGCAGCATGAATTTTATTTCTGATTATGAAAAACACAGCCCAGAGGCACAGAGGCTGGCCGAGGAGCTGTCAGCTCAGACTGCAGACCCCAACAACACAGACTGCTCCCAGTACTTGGGATGGGTGGCTAAAGTGGGTACTCTGCCCTGGTTCCAGCAACACCACTGGTCAGAGAAGAAGGGGGACACTGCACCAAATTTACAACCGTTTAAAGCACAAGACCTGACTTTACATATGCCTGTAGACTCTCAGATCTCTACTTATATCATGAAAATCAGGAGGGGGAAAAAATGTTTCCCTGAAACACAGTATGAGCACAAACATATTATTTGAAAGGCTGTACAAAGGTTAAGTCTTTAATCCCTTTAATCCAGACGACAAACAAACAAAACCCCAAGAATGGAATCCTGGAGCACAGCTGAGTGCTGCCAGGTCTCTTGTGGGGGCAGTCCATTCATTGCTGCAGCAATTTAAGAGCCTCCAGCTAAAAAGTTGCTGCAAAGGAAACAGATGCATGCTGATTTTATTCCCAGTTCTTTAAAACTTATTATGAGCAATTTGGCAGTCTGGGCCCATGCTTCTGTGAGAAGGGTTTAATCCCCAGGTCAGTGGCACCAGGGTTACTGGATTTCCAGGTCTGGCTGCCGTGGCCCTCTTACCGACACCAGAGCTTTCGAGTGCAGTAATTCCTCTTACTCATGCACAGAGAAAATGCTGTTTCTCCTAAATAAAATCAGGAGCAGCTGAGGCAGGCAAGTAATCAGGTAGTAACACAGAGCAGCATTAGAAGATAAACTGCAGAGCGTCTGGGGCCCAGGAGAGCTTCTCTTTCAGAACATCATACAGAAAGCATTTTGGCCAGTGCAGCACATTTGTACTGCTCCCAAACCACGGTATCATGATACACAGACATGAGTACAGGCACCTGAAGGGTTAACTGGATTTAGGAGTTGATCTGGGTTTATCAGAATAGTGGGAAATTCTTCCACCTATTTCAACAGGAATTGAGTCACACTGCAACCACACATCTTAAATGAACCCCAGGAAGAGTGTCACTAGTTCCACTAGAAGTATTCATCCGATCCAAACTAGATGTGTGATGTACTTGATGAATGAAGTCAGCACTGAAAAGTCTAAGCCAGCGGTATAAGCAGCTCATTTAAAATGCCATCATCCTTTCTGCCATACAGCCGATAACAAACTGTGAGCTACCACAGACAAGGGCAAGAGGCAGTAATTAAAATCCACATTTCCTCTTAAACTGTTTCTCTTCTTTTCTGTATCTGTCTTATCAAGTGCAAGCCATTTGGTGCAGATTATGCCAATGTGGGGAAGAATTGGTGGACATGATCTAAACAGCCCCTCCTTCAGCAGTAGACAGATAAACCAGCAGAACAGTTAACAGCGTTGATGCAGCCCAACCCTCAACAAGAATTTGTGACAAGTCTTTTTTGAACCAAAAAGTCCCCTTTCTCCTCATTCTGGATACTCTCTGGGATGCTGTAACAGCTCCCTAAGCCGCATCCCATTTTGCTACAAGAGGAACTGGACCTTGGAATTCCTCCGACGAGAGGAATTGGCTCTCTTGCTCTGAACAGAGGTCAGGCCAGAGTGGCGCTGGCAGAGCAGCAAAGCACATGAAAGCTTTTGAGCTGTGAGATGTCCTCTGGTTTATTAGAGCAGTGGCTCTGGTGTGTATCAAGCATACCAGATCCACATCAATAACACTTACGGAGGTACAGGACATCACTGCAGTCCTGCTCACCGTGTCCTCACTGCAGCCAGAGCTGCAGATCACACACAGAGATGAAAATGTAAAAGGCAGTAGAAAGATGCAGACCCAAATTATGTGACCCAGCCTACACATCTCAGTGCACAGGGGTAGAAAAAGAAGACTGCAAAGGCTCCTAGCCCAGCTGATGGGACTAACATTAATTAAATTCAAAGGGATGAGCAACGGCATGGGGTGCTATTGCTCTGCACAAGCCTCCATCTGTCTCTGGTCTCATGAAATTCTGCTAAAGCACATCATCAGTTGAGATGGTATGTGCAGTGAAGGGAAAAACTAGATAGAGGAAAAAAAAAAAGAAAAACCAAACTCACAAGACACATCCCCATTTGTAACTGGGCACTGAATGACTGTTGGAATGATGCTGCCTCTGCCACGAGGATGGCAGGTGTCTGATCTTATTTTGTAAAATAGCAAAGGTCACTGCAAAATTGCAGCTCAGTTCTGGTTCTACTTGAAAAGGAAGAAAATTCCATGGTCCATTTAGATCATTTTGGGGGCAGTCATCACTCTCCCAACTCTTCCGGCACAGAAGTCCCATCTCCCCAGTTTTTCATCCCATTTCCGCAGAGCCCAACAGTTGTGTTTTAAGATTTGTTATAAATTCAAAAGAAAAGGGGCAGCAACTGTAGCAGCCCAGAAAGGGTGAAAAGAACTATAAAGTCCAATAAAACCCTTTATTTAGACATACTACATGAAGACCACTAGTGCCATATGCTATCGGGCTGCCAAGCTCCCAGCCTGCCTGAGTGCTGACAGCCTTTCCATCCCTGGCAGTTCACAAGGTCGTGGTCCCTGCAGACACTTCATTCCACTTGCCAGCCTGGTTTTCCTCAGCCCCATCAATTTCAGCTCTGTTCTTGCAGCCAGTACCTCAAGAATATGTCAATTAAAGATTAATGTTATAAATGCATGGAAAGTTGAAAAATCCAGATTTTTTGAATGTCATGCCAGACGTATTCATTTTTAAACCTTACCCTTGTGGTTTAAAACACTGGGCCAGGAGTGTCACTTTTCCCCAGCAGACTGCAAATGCTTTCTTCCTTTCAGCTGATGGCTAGTTTTGTGTGCTTTAATATTTTTCTTTATTTAATTATTCACTGTAATGCATGAAACATTAAGCAGTTTCTTTCCATGAAGAAATGAGTGCTGGTTCCCAATGACAACATACTAAGTATCCTTAATAGCAGGAGTAAGGAAATGAGTTTCCAAGAACAAAGGGAGAAAGAGCATGGAAAATGAGAGAAGCTCCGAGCAGCTAGAATTTACTAACACAAAAAAAGCTGAGACTTAATTTTGAATAAAACAGGCATGATCAGCTGACCTGGGAAATAAATGCAAAAAGAAACAGACTTTTAAAGTGATAAAAGATATGTTTTCTGATATGACTTCTGGGCTAGAATTTTTTTCTTTCTTGATGTTGATGGAGATCGGTCAGTGAGGACAAAGCCATGGGTGCAATGTTAAGATACGCAACAGTTGTATTTTCTTAATGGTATTAAACCCCTGACAGCTGTGAGAAATGTCTGTTCTTCACAAGAACAGAAAGTTAAAGGCTGAAGAACAGAAAGTTAAAGGCTGAAGTCATTAACGAAAGCCATTCCAAGCCACAATTTTTTTCCTGTAAAAGCAGGACTGCATACACAATTCCAGTGTATGCTCTACTCTAATGTCTTCTGCAGCAGCAGTTGAGATGGTCTCCTCAGGTTACGGAGCATCACGACCTCTTGATAGAATCCCACACCACCGCGTGACCACATCTGACCACTGACCCAAGACAGGACAAACCTTGTGACCTTGTCACTGCCACTGGTTTTGATGAAATCCTTTACCCTGTCCTTGAAAACCTGGGTAGGATTGTGGGGATGAGAAAATTTTTCCTAATTTCAGTGTTTATTTGTTGGGTCACAGAGGTAGAATTATCTCTGTTTGATTACTTAAAGCTGTTGGCTGTGGAGATAATCTGTGCATTAGCAGCTGTACAGTGGGTGGTTAGCAGTTTTGAATATGCAGTCAGAAGCAAAGAAGTCATTTTGCACAGCACTTTAAAACTGAAAACAGAGCACACAGGACAAAAATGCCATTATAGCCCCATGCTGAAGCCGCTTTCTGCAATGAGAAATTGTCTCATTTGCTGGCGAGGTTTCTGCCCCTCTACTCTGTTCTCGTGAGACCCCACCTGGAGTACTGAATCCAGCTCTGGAGCCCTCAGCACAGGAAAGACATGGACTTGTTGGAGTGGGTCCAGAGGAGGTCCACAAAGATGATCAGAGGGCTGGAGCACCTCCCATATGAGGACAGGCTGAGAGAGTTGGAGTTGTTCAGCCTGGAGAAGATAAGACTCTGAGGACACCTGATTGCGACCTTTCAGTACCTAAAGGGGGCTTATAAGAAAGATGGGGATAGACATTTTAACAAGGCCTGTAGCAATAGGACAAGGGTTAATGGTTTTAAACTAAAGGGGGAGAGGTTTAGACTAGATATAAGGAAAAACTATTTTACACTTAAGGTGCTGAAACACTGGAACATGTTGCCCAAGGAGGTGGTAGATGCCCCATCCCTGGAAACATTCAAGGTCAGGTTGGATGGGGCTCTGGGCAACCTGATTTAGTGGAAGATGTCCCTAATTACTGCAGGGGGGTTGGGTTAGATGACCTCCATGGTCCCTTCCAACTCAAACTATTCTATGACTCTATGAGGTGGAGGGCCAGTCCCCAGCCACGTCCTCGTGTGCTCCTCCACCTCCCATGGCTGCACCCAGAGAGAAGGAAGACCCCGACCAAACACCCAAGGAGGTCTTAACTCCTGCAATTGCAACATTTGTCTCTTTATGCCTTCCCAAAAGGATACCCACTATCAGAAGCAGAGCGTAAAACAGTAGGTCCCAGCAACTTGGTTTAAGAGCCACAAACTTGTGATCATGAAGCTAAAACCCATTGGCCTTCTGAGGGCTCCAATCTCCTACCTGGGCATGACTTCTCAGAAAGGTGGAACAACGTGCCTACTCACTATGGGCAAATATTTAGAGTATAAACACTGCTGGAAGTAACTCTCCATCTAAAGTCTCAATCTGCTGATTTACCAAACAGAAACTCCTTGCCCATTTGCATCTGTAGGAGAGCCATAGCAAGCCTCTCCTTGCCAAGCCAGGACAACTTTGGTTTGCATATTTTACTCTGGAGATTTGCAATTTTTTTCCTTCTCCCTTCACTTTTTGTCTGTAGCTTGTGAGCTTTATTCCTGCCAAAGAGGGTTGGGGGCCAGGGTGGGGTCAGTGCTGGGCACATTTCAGACTGGAAGGTTTATAAAGAACAGAGACCAAGACCAAAGAGCAGGAAACTGATAGAAGATAGCAAGGGATGCAAAACGTCCCAGGGATAGGAGTGACAAGAAGCAGAGATGCATACCTTTCTTACTAAAAAAATCTACATAGGAATGCAGAGGGGAGCATCCTCACACACAACAGACCTACTCCGTGCTACCTCTTCCCTTCTGCATGGCCTGAGATGGAGCAGAGACATACAGCTTATATTACAGTTTAAAATATCTTTCTAAGAGTTTTTTTGAGTGTTTGGGTTTTTTTTTTGCTTTTGCTTTTTAACAGTTTTGCCACGACTGTATGTGCAAGTGCCTTCAATGGTGTGCATGACTGCACAGACACTGGCAACATCCACACAGCCATAAACTGCACAGAGGATCCGAAGTCACAATTGATAATATCTGGAACACATTAAAAAATTAGAATGTACAGTTCCCTCAGCAACTGTACTACTTTTCTCATGGTCTTTACTAATTAACATACATTGAAGAGGTAGCAACAATCACAGACCCAAGGTCATGTTTAGCTTCCTTCTTAAACAAGGCACAGAATAATATCTTCAGTGTTGACAACGCTGCGGTCTCAAGTGTCACAGAACTAAAACTTCAAAGAGTTTCTTTGCCAAAGGCCCCCCTTTTTATATTTCTTTTTTTGAATCACAGAAATTAATCGAATATGGTGTCTTTGTGGAGTGGTCCATCTGATCCACTTGGACCGCTCTCTCTGTTTCCCAACCCTGCCAGTGCAAATCCTTCCTGGGTTTGGAAGCTGCAAAACTGAGCGGTTTCTCGCCCCAGCTGTCTCCCTGCCCTCTATTCCCACCCCTCTCATCAAAACGAGCTGTCTGTTGGCTGTCTTCCTTGATGTGCATTTCTCACAGTGATAATTTGCATTATAAAATACACAGGGATGAATTCACTTAAGTTTTGCTCCCAAAGGCAAGCACTAAAAACCATTTTGAAGCACTCCTGCTGCCATCTTCCCTGCTCTTTAAAAGCCATCTCCACTGTGCAACCAATTTTTATATCCTTTAGTAAATCATTTAAGACGGCTTTCTCTGCTCATTACCTTAAAGAGTTAAAGGTTACATGGTCTGTATTGTCTCACAATGAGAAAAGAGACAGACAAGGCAAATGTTTTATTTACACTTTAAAATTGGATGTGAAAAGATTTATAAATGGATTAATTTTAATTAGTGTCCTCATTTATTTAAAAAAAAAAAACTAAAAAGCATGCCTTAAAATTTATGCACCGCTACCCGAATATTAACAAGTATGTCAACTCTTTGCTTGCTCTAAAGCCCCTTTATTGCTTAGATGTTTTTTGTTATCTATCAAAAGCAGCCCCTGACTACTTATTTTTCAGAAACTATGCTGGAACAAAGCATGGGACAAACATTTTTCTTGCTGTTTAACAAGGCTGGACCCATAAACATTATCCTAGGGAGTAAATGTTTGCACCATGGCTTTTGTGTCCTTATCTCACAGCATGGTAGAGATAACTCCTCCATCCAAACTCATCCCATAGAACCTCTTTGTCATTTGCTAAGTTAAAACTAGGTACCAGCCCCAGACCAGAAGATTTGAATAATGGCTTTAACATTTGTCTCTCCTTGAACAGTTTCTCTGGCGGCTGCGGAAGTTAGATTCCTCACAGATAAAGAGCAGTTACCTAGTAAGATTTTTAAAAGACCACATTTGATGTCTTGACATTTATGTTACATTTCATTAGGGCATGAAGCAAAAGTGGAAACACTAAAACCCACCAAGGCCAAAAAATACCCATCTTGTCTTTCTGGAGCTCAATAATCCAGATCCTGGACATCTGAGTTTCTCCTGCAGATGCCATGACCCCAGATAGGAGAGTTACCAGCCATCGTCCTTCATCCCCATCTTCTCTGCACTGACTCGTGAGAAACTCAGAGAGGTGTCTGCCTCAGAGGCTTTAGTTACAGTACAAATCAGGCAAGAAAATCTCAAGCCATTTGCTCTCTCCAGGATCCCAAGACTCTTATACACAAGTTTGCTTCCTGCCTCTTAATATTTTTGACATTTTAGGATCATCTCTGAAGACATCCTCTTTCCCAATCATAGGTACTGACCTGTTGGAGAATAGTGTAGGGGAGAGGGACCTGGGGGTCCTGGTGGACAGCAGGATGACCATGAGCCAGCACTGTGCCCTCGTGGCCAAGAAGGCCAATGGCATCCTGGGGTGTATCAGAAGGGGGGTGGTCAGTAGGTCGAGAGAGGTTCTCCTCCCCCTCTACTCTGCCCTGGTGAGACCGCATCTGGAATATTGTGTCCAGTTCTGAGCCCCTCAGTTCAAGAGGGACAGGGAACTGCTGGAGAGAGTCCAGCGCAGAGCCATGAAGATGATGAAGGGAATGGAGCATCTCCCTTATGAGGAAAGGCTGAGGGAGCTGGGTCTCTTTAGCTTGGCAAAGAGGAGACTGAGGGGTGACCTAATTAATGTTTATAAATATGTAAAGGGTGAGTGTCAGGAGGATGGAGCCAGGCTCTTTTCTGCAACATCCAGTGATAGGACAAGGGGCAATGGGTTCAAGCTGGAACATAGGAGGTTCCACTTGAATATGAGGAAAAACTTCTTTACAGTGAGGGTGACAGAGCACTGGAACAGGCTGCCCAGAGAGGTTGTGGAGTCTCCTTCTCTGGAGACATTCAAAGCCCGCCTAGATGCGTTCCTGTGTGATCTGATCTAGGTGTTCCTGCTCCAGCAGGGGGATTGGACTACATGATCTTTCGAGGTCCTTTCCAATCTCTAACATTCTGTGATTCTCTGATTCTGTGATCCCAGCAATAAGCTCTCTCATCTGAGCTGCTTCTTCCTGCATAAGCTCTCTGAGATTCAGCCTTCCCCGACCACCCACACTGCCAGCACCCACCATCACGGTTTTCCTTGTCTCCCCCCTCGGTCACTGCAGCCTCTCCCCTCCTCACAGTTAGTCTGACTTGTTTACACTCCAGCCAGCACCATGACGGAAATAATAAATTTTAAAAATTAACATTGCTCTATTCCTTCTTTTCTTCTTCTTCAATTCATTGCTGCAAACATCTCCCAGTGTTGACTTTGACACATATTTATGTGCACTTTGACTTTACTCTGCATACAACTGGGGCTCAGCCCCTTAATCACAGCAGCCCATATGTTCCATTTCCCAATCCAGCCCCTCTTATTCTTTCTTGTGCCAGAAAGGCCTGGAGAGGAGCTCCCTCTAACCACTTCCACAGCTCCAATGCCTCGGGGGCACTGTGTCCACCAGGTGCTGCCTATGCCCACATCAAGTGGAGGGGACCAAAAGTAGACACGGTGTTGATACCTACACCAAGTGAGGTGTGTGGCACTTCCAGAGGAAGGATGGGACCTCTAGCAACTACTACATCCCCTTCAACGTCTTCTCCTCTTCCATACTCCTCCTGTGAGCACCCTGCCCTCTCTGCACTGCCCAAACATGTGGACATGGCTACTTTTTAGCTCCTGGCAACTTGACTTCAGTCTCCTGCTCCTGCTCCAGCAGGCACGCATGCAGTCCAGCATGGCATTAAATTAAACTCCTGGCCATTTCAGAGGTTGTGTTGCTGTTGTGACAGCCCCAACACAACCTGCCTGATCATTTTAGGATATCACAGCTGTGAATGACGGACTTGCGTAGCCTAATGTCTGGCACCTTTCTGTGCTTCAGGGCAAAGAAAAGGGGGGAGGGAGGGAAAAAAGTGACACTTTCCCCTTTCACTTGATGAAAGCAAAATCTGATGGGGGGTGGGGGGAGAAACAGATTAGGCACTAAGGCCCTTACTAATTAATGTGTGTTTTGAAAAAAGAAATGCAACTGTGCATTCATTTCTGCTGGTTTCTAGGAGCTTTTGTGACCTTAATACATGTTTATGCAAGCTGCTTATAATGTTAAGCAGTTGTTTTGTGTAGATTTTGGCCATTGCATTTGACTGAGATTAATATATCTAGCTGTGAAATGAGGTTGGCCATAATACTCAAAAGGAAGTTTTTTTAAAAAAATACAGTGTTTTTATAAGGACAAGCAAAATTCACAGCTTTGTCTGAAATAATTTTCCATTAATTACTGATACACCCAATATAAGAAACGGAATTTTTTTTTTTCCCTCAGATTCATCCTTTCCCTTTCCTTTTCATGTTCTGGCAGCATTTCCAATACCATAAACTTTCATTGTTTCTCAAGCACGTAATCAGTGTCTCCCGCCCGTTTTGCTCTTCTTCATAGCAACAGGAGAGTAAGAGGGGGTTTACAATTACCAAAGTGATCAGGAAAACTAAGAGGCATGTAGGGCTCCTCAGACCACATTTAAAATCCTATTTTGGATAGCAATTTGGGCTCCTGCAATGAACAGCAGTACATAGCAAGAGGACTGCTAGCACAGGGAGAGGGTTCATTCTTTCAGGCTTGTGCCCATCACCCATGAACACACAAGTCCTCTAGAACACCGCTTCAGACAGTGGACCGGACTAAGCAATAGCTCCTGTCAGTACTTGACCCACCAGGCAGCCAGAAGAAAGCATGCCAGCAGCCAAAAGAAGCAGGTGCTTACTGTCCTGAATGCCTTTATAAGCCTTTCCTGATACACCAGATCAGACTATCCCTACACATTCTTCATTGAAACAATGAAGAAGGTCTCAGGAAAATTTACATTCACTTTGTATCAGCACAAGCTAGACCACTTTTCTCACCCTCGCTTCAAAGTTTGTCCAGATTTAAGAGGAACTGAGAACCTGCTCTTTCCTGGGCAGCTTCAGGAAGGAGACAAGGACACTTGTGAAGGGTCAGCTCTCCCAAACGCTGGCAAGCTTGTGCATATCCCTGCCAGTCCATGTATAAACTGGAAGCTCTTCCATAAAGACTCAGTTGTTTCTCAACCTGATTCCACTTAAACAAGTTATTATTTAAGAAAAAAAAAAAAAACATAAACAAAAACAACAAAAACAAACAGTGCCTCATTTCAACTGGAATTGCAGTTTGCCCCTCAATGTAAACTGACAAATACAGGTTGCAGCTGCACTTCCCAGCAAACAGAAAGTTTCCGTGTGCTGCAGAGGAAGAGCGAACCGTCGCTGCAGTGCCAGCAGCTTCATAAAATAAATAGAAGTGGGAGCTGAAAGAAAAAGATGATTGTAAGAGCCATGGGGTTTTTGCTCCAGGTTTGCTCTGGCTCGAGAAGAAATGGGCCCCAATGGATAATTTTTTTCCACAAATAAGGGATGTTGACAATTAACACAACCTACACAAGTGTTGACACTCACAGTTTACATAATGGACTTGATGTACCGATTGCTTTCTGCAGTCTGTCCAGACAGGCAAACTCCAGGCAATTGCAGACCCAAATGAAACCAGGCGTTTTTAATGCAAATATTAGGTCTTCCATAGAGAAGCTTGAGTTCAGTTTTGACAGACTAACAGTCACTTCCAGCCTTCATCGAGTTAATGTTTCAACAAACCATTAAAAAAATAATAATGTAACTGGTCTTAGGATCTTACAGTAGTCTTTAGAACAAGCTGTAGCCCTCTCCCTCCCTCCCACCCCCAACAGAAATCAATGCATCCAGGCATAGCCTTAGGAGTACAACCCCATGGCGCTACCATTGCCAGTAGCTAAAATAATGTCCACTGTCTTGACCTTCAAAGGGTATATAAAATTTAATAAGTCTCCCAACTTTTTGCTGTGTTTCTTTGTGTGCTTACAAGATCCAAATTAAAAGTTTTACTCACTATAGATGAGGTACCTAAACCAGTTGGCACCTAATCCAAGCTCCATCAGATTTAAAGCCATCCCTACCCCAAGGTAGGATTATACCCACTGAATATTAAGGAGAGACACTGAAAGATGCCATATCTTATTTTCCAACCAGTAATCCTTCCTGCATCCCATCAGAGTGATTATCTCTAAGTGACCATCCCATCTACAGGAGGTATTAAAAGGCTACAGATACAATCGTTAATCACAAAGCAGGCTGTTTCAAGGCAAGACTTCGTACTCATGGGCTCATTTTTCCAGTATCTATACACACTGAAAAGCCACTATGGTACTAGAGGACCACTCCAAACAAGAAGTACCAACTCTAAAGAGTTTCCATATGTTTCTCAAGCTGAGCTACCATTTTTGATGGTTGCCTACATACATGAAAAAAAAAAAACAAAACCTAGGAGGTATGGGGCTTAGGACTAACAAATAAACTTCAAAAAATAGTTGATCTGGAAAAATTGCAACTGTGATATCTAAACTTTTCCCTACCTCATGCCCCAAGATGCACATTACTAGCAGGCAGTTGTCACCTCTTTGGCAGTGTACAACTGGTGATTCCACATCCATCAGACTGGAGCACTCAAGGTGCATCCATGCCAGGAGTGCCACAGTCAGCCCCTAAGGCACTGACAATGAATGCTCTTTCCTTCAGTTATAACTACAGGTCATTACCTTTCACTTAGAATACATTTTAAAGTAACTAAATGGAGGAAGTACCAAATGATTTAGTATAATGTTCTCCAGACAAATACTAATATCTCATCTCTAAGAATAAAAATTAATTGGAAGAGGAAGACTATTTTAATTTATATATCTCTATACTGTAAAATGGCACTTGAGTGACAGGCAATTACACATCAAGCAATTTCTATTACATAGTATATAGTGGAACAAATAAGGCAGGAAGGAGAAATAAACAAGCCTAAATGCGCCAAGATATAAAATTTGTGTGTACTGCCTGTATGATCAATACAAACATAACCACAAACATTTGCACTAGAATAGTGCAGTAAATAACCACCCCACAACTGAGACATTTACAGCCACACTAGTAAATAGACTCTCACTTCTTGCAGAGAGGATGGCAACTTATTACACCACGCAAACAAGATATCTTGCAATCACCAGTCATGCTTTAATTAGGAAGGATCCTTCTGAAAGCAAAGCAGAAGGCTAGGTGACCCAGCAGGTTCTTTCCATCCTAGCTATCCAGGAGTTGTGGTTCACCATACCTCAGATTACTCACTGTACAGAGGTTTAAATCCTTTAATGATCATGTGGACGTGGGCTGAAAGGCAAGGGTGCAGGCCAGGACAAGCCCACCACACCCAGCTCCCCACAGCCCTGCACCTGATGGTAGTGATAGCACACCAGCTGGAATAACTGCACATTTTGAAGTGGTGCCACCCATTTGTTTGTTGCATTTTATTTCCAGCTGAGCTACAAGACAAATTTTCCATATAGAAATGCTTGTAGTTTTATTCAGAGGAGAAAGAGGAGGAGGTCTGTTACTCCACACAAGAAGGGAGATGGATTGCTGCTGGAACTGGATATGCCACATCGCATCTCGCACCCCAAACCCCATCGTACCAATGAAGACATCTCCCTGCTCAGCTCCTTGCACCAAGAAGTGGAGGATCCAAATAAAACCCACATGGAGGAAGGTTGCTCAGTGGTACGGATGAGACTTTGCTTTTCTGCTGCAAAGACTAGAAGAGTAAAGTGTGGGGAAGATGATTAGAGGCAGGGTAATATAATCTATGCTGTTGGGAGCCTGGAAGGCAACCTGGAAGCTGGCCTGAAGTCAGCCAACTCACATGTGTGTATTCCCAGATAAACATGGTGAGCGTGTTCCTAGCAGAAATACCTGTGAGTGCACAAAAGCTGGAAACTGGCACCACAGATCTGGGATATGGATGACCATGAGAGAGCCAGTCACCACTCATGAAAGTCTCAAGTCCTTCAAACCCAGGAACGCTGGCAAAACAGGTAAGAGTGTAAGACCAGGATTAATATTTTAAAGCTGAACAACTGGTTAATGTTTAATACCTGTCCCACTTGTCATCTGACATCATTCATGATGGGAACTGAGTTCAGATGAGACAGGGACTTCAGTCTTTAATATGAGGTCAGTTGCCATCAGAGCTCCTGCCAACCCTGATTAAAGCTGACAGGCTGACAGTCAGACACTACAACAAGCAGAGGTGGCTGCCACAGGTCCCCTCCACCCTCCTTCACCAGCACAGGGGACACAGAGGAGCTGCCGGGGCTGCATCAGAGCACTAGGCTTACAGGAAATTAACAAAGCCTTTGGGGTTTGTGTTTTGCTACAGACTTTGGACAGAAGCTCTCTCTAATCCATACTGTTTTGAAGTCTCTTTTTGATATTTGATTGCATTGAGAAATACATAAATATCCCAACAGATCACTCCGTCATCCCAAGACCATCACAACCAGTAAAATATCTAGCTACAGGACAGTTGCTTTAGCTCTGAGCGCAGAAAGAGAAGCAACAGTATGTTAACCCCTTCCTGCTTTCAGACCATGATTACAGATTTACATTGCTGTTATACTTGTGCACATTTGGAGGCATGGTAAACCCTGCTCCAGAGGGGCACAGGCTGTATTTTACCCGTCTGTCCCAGAGGCTGAGAGGATGAGAGCACTGCCAAACTTACAGACAATTTGCAATGGGATGGTGGCACTGGTAAGACACTACCTAGTGAACTCCAAATAATTTTCAGAAGACCAAGCAGCTGTGCTGCTCTTGTGCAGATGTGTAACACCCAAGAGGCAGCAGCCTGACTTTTTTCCCTGGAAGGCAACAGCAAACAGAGCAGGCTTGGCATCTGTTTTAATAGGTCCTAACTCTGTCAAACTTCCGGGCAAAGCCTGTTTGTCTGATATTTTGTGAAGAGTGAAGTGAGCATCAAAGGCCTCCTCCATTTTGTAGGTCAGGAAGGCTTTGGGGTTGGGGCAGTGACAGCTCACATGTATTCTGCAAAGTGCGGTTTAATTTTTCATTATAACAGCACCTACAGACTTTGACTGAAATAAATAATGAACCAATTTGTATCATGAATCTAAGAATCACTCTCTTCTGGTGCCCATCACAGAGAAGATGTTCTTCCCAGTGACAAGTGTTAATGCATTTATGCCCTAGTTTCCCACAGTGGATGTCACTATTGAAGTGTCAGGAAGGAAGGTTAGAGCCTTTTTCAGACTGCTCCCGTCAGCCTCAGCAATACATTTTGGATGAAAACATCCTGGCAGAACACAGGCTGAAAGGAGGCTGGATTTTAAACAGCACAGCAAAAGTCTTTGTGTTGTATATGATTAAAATGTAACACTGAATAGGTCTTTCTTCCCAGTCTGAGACAGGGCGGATGGCTCCACTCTGTAAAATTACAGGGTTTTTTTGCAGAATGGTGGAAGTTTCACAAGTCTTTAATGTTGTTAGAGGCCATTTTCAACACTTTCCCCATTTTTCAATCCTGTTCTTTCTGGTAACTCCCCCAGCACAAATCCTGACAGGTACCACTCCACTTCTGAGAGCTGACGGAGGACGGACAGTCATTTACCATGGTGGGACCCCAAAGCGGTGCCTACGTTCACTTCTCAGGAAACAAAAATGGCAAAATCAAAACCCAGTGAGATCCAGAAACTCTGTTTGATTTGAGCCATTCTGACTGTGTGAATCATGATAGTTTTAATAAGCACAGTTACTTGGAAAAAAAAATCTATTATCGAAAGCAGCCTTACTGTAATTTAAAAGTTTTGACAAATTAGTTTAATACAATTCCATTTCAAGAGGAATTTAGATTAAGCACACACAATAAATGCTGTAACCCACCCAGGTGCTAATCCCCTTTGCAAACTAACACTGCAGAGAAAGTTAATATAATGCTGGCCAAATCAAAGAGTAATGAAATCAAAGCACAATTGGCATGGCTTACCGCAAAGCTCCAGCAGTATCTCTGGGAGACTGCACCAAAGAAGAGCCCTTGCAATTAGGCAGGTATAACAGGAGAAGTATTAGATTGTGGAATTAGAGCTGCCCCCATCTCCCTTGCAAAGCTTTCCAATGTCAAAGCAAGGCAGCAATATCAGTGTATTGTGCCCTTCTTAAACAGAAAAAGATAATTATTTTATCCAGGAGAGTAACTACAAATTAATATTATTCACCCGAACCACCTCCATCATTGCTGGAAGCTGCTGCTGAAGGACCACAGCCTCTGCCCTATAGATGACACCACATTGCATGCAAATCTCCAGCTCAGTACAGTGGTATCTGCACAAGACATAATGTCTTGTGACATGGCGAAGGTCAGATTAGACCATTTGACCTTCAGGCTAAATTTATCAATTCTGGGAAATACACTAATATCACAGTTTTTAATTAAGACAACATAACACACAGAACAATGCTGCTTGGTATTCTGTGGATCTGTATTAAAACACAATATTAATGTAATCGCTTTTGTACAGGATCTAGTGAAAATTAGCCAGGTGAGCTGTAACGCGTGCGCAACACAAGTGGAAAGCTGAGACTCACCAAAGCAAAGTCACCGCACTTTACTACAACCCCAGCAGCCTCAGTGGGGCCAGGCACGTCAGCTAGGAATAATGACAGAGGGAATGCTTAAGGACCGTACATAGTACAACTCATAGCCCCTACGGAACAAAATGCAGTTTATTACAATGGTTTTGTTTCAACAGAAACAAAACATGAATTACTCATTCACCTTTGTTATGTTTACTCCATCACCGATTGGGTACATCTGAGTCACTGCAGGACGCGCTGCCCAGCACAGCTCAAGGCAGCACCAGGCTTTCCCTGGCTCTGCACAAGAGACAGCTGCCACATGCACAAAAGCAGTCAAATTCAGAAAAATCCTCTTTTCTACTCTCTCTCTTCATACATTAATGTACGTGCTTATTCCTGTTTACACTATGAGATGTATGCCATAAATGAGTTTACAGGAAGTGTATTGCAGCCAAGTGAATATTGATGTTGGAGCCTCAGCCTCTGCATTTCCTGACTCAATGTAGCCCAGTTAAAACTTTGAGGTTTTTTAAATTCTGTATTTGTCTAATGGAGTTTATTAGTGGTTTGAACCCATTTAAGGTAAGAACGCTCTATACAGCACCTATTAACACCTGCAGAAAACCTAGCAAAGCAGCTCTACTCTGAAGACAGTAACAACATTCAGAAATGTTATTTAGTATAGAAATGTGTACAAATATAGCAAAGAAATTTAGTAATAACATTCAGAAACAATTTAGAAATGTGCCTGCATTATAAGATCTTTTCATATGCTTCCACAGATAAAATCCACAGCTTTTCATTGAGGGCAACTCGGCTGCCCTTTCTAGAAATGAATTGTGCTGTGTACAAGAACTATAGCTAAAACAGTAAAAAAAAAAAAAAAAAAAAAGCAAGATTTTTTTCACAGATGTCATGACTTGGATTTTAAAGGCAGGAAATGGAGAAGAGTTTTACTTCAGCTGAACAAAACATTTCACAAAGCTTCTGCAGATGACCTAAGGCACATGGACCTTACATTAAAGCCTCTTCCTACCTCTCAACGCACAGTGTGCACTCTTGCACCCAGACGGACTCCTGCCCAGAGCTGTCTCTTTATTCCTTAAAGCTACTGAAAAGCTAGCAAGACACCCATGGCAATTTCAGGAAGACATGCAACACCTTTTAGATTTGGCCCTTAACAACACACAGGTTTGATGTCACTGGCATTGCCAAATGAGCCCCACAGCAGATACCTGCCATGCAAGACAGCTGCATCTCTCTGCATTCCTAGGAAAGCCTTTACAATGCCACTTGGACTTTGACCTTGTCTACCTAGTTCATCTCAATTGAGAGAGCCAGAGTCTTGATTTCTGCCCTGGGACTCTTGTGCAGCCCTGTCTGGACTCAGCCCTGCTGTGCCCCTGGCAGAGCTGCTGGCAGGCTGCCTTTGCCAGCTCAGGAGCTGCTAAACCAGACTAAATTTCTACTCACACATCAAGTTTTTTTAGGCTAGCAATACCATCAACATTGTAAAGGGGACACAAAAAAGACCTCACGTCATGAAAACTGAAAGACTTTTAGCTCTTCTTTTAAATGAAAAGAAAAAAAATCACATCCTGGTTCTGTAAAATGTTCATGAGTAGGTTTCCTCCAGGCTAAGCACTCAATAATCTTAAAGAAGAAAGACTTCAAAGACACGTTTCACATTCTGTTTGCATTGAAGCATTTGGTTTTGAGAAAATTATTACCTCGGTAATTTTGCTGGCAATTTTTCTATGCACTGTGAGCTTTGGCTACCCATAAGACAATTTGTCCAGTGCAACAGCCATGCAAGAAAGGGAGAAGCCACTCTACAGAGGGTAAAGTTTGTGAGTCATCTTGAGGAATTAGTGCAATATTTGCAAGGATGTGCATCCTGGACATGAAAGTGAGGGTTGCAGAGGGTGTACAGGCATCACAGTTCACCTTAAAATGAAGGCAGAGGAACTTAGACCAAAGCAGTTGAGTGCTCTGACAAGATCTGCTCACAGACATTCCTGCAGCCCCTCTGCCAGAAGAAAATGAAGCCCAAGACCTGATGGCTGCACTAAAATCAAGAGGCTAACACAGGGATGCTTGAGACGGTGCTTGAACCCACTGCCACTGTGTTGGCCAGAGCACATCAACCCCTCATGTCAATCCCCCACAAACTCCTGCAGCCCCCAGGGACGAGGAAGAGAAGGCGGCTAGGGGATGTCTCCTCCCACATGGCCCTGCCGCCCTCTCTCCAGACAGAAGCAGAGAAGACCTGACAGCCCATTGTGAGAAATTCATGAGCATTGCAGTTCATTAAAGGGCTACCAAGGGAAAGCACTAAGGTTAACGGGGTGGGCTATACTAAGTCCATTTATAGCTTTATGGCACCTTCAAAGGGGCATCACAGCTTTCTGCAGCCAAGTGTAATGGTCAGATAGTTACAAACTGAGACAGGTTCAAGAGAGAACCCCAGGCCATGCAAAGGAGAAGCAGCACAGTTAACTTCAGAGTCTGAAGTCAGCTCTTGATGTTTTCCTCTTACATATCTCATCCACAACTGCTCCTGGTCTTACAACACTGCATATATCACAGCCTGCTTTGTGCAGACAGGAGTATTTAATAACACAGAGAACTACCTTCTGATGATTAGGAGGGGGAAAAAAATCAACCAGATGTTTCACGCTGTCTGATTTTATTAAACTGCTGCATACAGGGGAGGGGGGTGGTTGCCATTTCTCTGCAACTGCCACTCCTCTTCCTCACATCCCCAGGCCCTGCTGCACTGGAAGACAGTAACACATGCTGTCACAACATGACCTTATCTGCAGCACGGGGAGACAGCACAAAGTGTCACAGCAGGCGATGGAGCTGTTCCTTGCCCTCCATGCAGGCACACAGGGGTCAGCAGAGCAAGATTAGGGCAGGGACCCTACAAGCACCCCCAGACCAGGGGATACACCCCACCAACCCCAGGGGATCGACCCTACTGACACCTGCCCTGTTGACCTACTGGGCATGGGGTCCTGCTGGTCCCTGGGGGATGCACCCCACCAGCCCCTGGGGAAGGAGCCCGTCACGGTCATGAGGTATGCATCCCACTCACCCCTTGCTGGGGGGATGCTCCCCTCTGGCCCTCTGGGGATGCAGCTCATGAGGGAGGCATACCACTAACACCGGGGGAGGGGGGTTGCAACCCATTAGCCCCCAGGAGGGACACGAAAAGTTCCAGTCCCAGGGTGGGGGGATGCATCCCGCAGACCCCAGGAGATGGCGCCCTCAGGCTAATCGGGAGGCACCCCCGGACCCCCGGGAGATGGAGCCTCGCTGCCACCGGCGTGGGGGCTGCACCTCATAGACCGCCGGCGGATGTGGTCC